>NC_089843.1:2052819-2059002 GCF_035609145.1 Eleutherodactylus coqui | reverse complement strand
TGTATCTACTGAGGAGAATCTACCTCCCCTCTGTGTATCTACTGAGGAGAATCTACCTCCCCTCTATCTACTGAGGAGAATCTACCTCCCCTCTGTGTATCTACTGAGGAGAATCTACCTCCCCTCTGTGTATCTACTGAGGAGAATCTACCTCCCCTCTGTGTATCTACTGAGGAGAATCTACCTCCCCTCTGTGTATCTACTGAGGAGAATCTACCTCCCCTCTGTGTATCTACTGAGGAGAATCTACCTCCCCTCTGTGTATCTACTGAGGAGAATCTACCTCCCCTCTGTGTATCTACTGAGGAGAATCTACCTCCCCTCTGTGTATCTACTGAGGAGAATCTACCTCCCCTCTGTGTATCTACTGAGGAGAATCTACCTCCCCTCTGTGTATCTACTGAGGAGAATCTACCTCCCCTCTGTGTATCTACTGAGGAGAATCTACCTCCCCTCTGTGTATCTACTGAGGAGAATCTACCTCCCCTCTGTGTATCTACTGAGGAGAATCTACCTCCCCTCTGTGTATCTACTGAGGAGAATCTACCTCCCCTCTGTGTATCTACTGAGGAGAATCTACCTCCCCTCTGTGTATCTACTGAGGAGAATCTACCTCCCCTCTGTGTATCTACTGAGGAGAATCTACCTCCCCTCTGTGTATCTACTGAGGAGAATCTACCTCCCCTCTGTGTATCTACTGAGGAGAATCTACCTCCCCTCTATGTGTATATACTGAGGAGAATCTACCTCACCTCCATGTGTATATACTGAGGAGAATCTACCTCACCTCCATGTGTATATACTGAGGGGAATCTACCTCCCCTCTGTGTGTATATACTGAGGAGAATCTACCTCACCTCTATGTGTATACTGAGGAGAATCTACCTCCCCTCTGTGTGTATATAGTAAGGAGAATCTACCTCCGCTCTCTGTGTATATACTGAGGAGAATCTACCTCCCCTCTATGTGTATATACTGAGGACAATCTACCTCCCCTCTATGTGTATATACTGAGGAGAATCTACCTCCCCTCTATGTGTCTATACTGAGGAGAATCTACCTCCCCTCTATGTGTCTATACTGAGGAGCACCGACCTCACCTCCATGTGTATATACTGAGGAAAATCTACCTCACCACCATGTGTATATACTGAGGAAAATCTATCTCACCTCTATGTGTATATACTAAGGAGAATCCACCTCACCTCTGTGTGTATATACTGAGGAAAATCTACCTCCCCTCTATGTCTACAAACTGAGGGGAATCTACCTCACCTCTGTGTGTGTATACTGAAAAGAATCTACCTCACCTCTATGTGTGTATACTGAGGAGAATCTACCTCACCTCTATGTGTGTATACTGAAAGGAATCTACCTCCCCTCTATGTGTATATACTGAGGAGAATCTACCTCCCCTGTATGTGTATATACTGAGGAGCACCGACCTCACCTGTGTATATACTGAGGAGAATCTACCTCACCTCTATGCGTATATACTGAGGAGAATCTACCTCACCCCCATGTATATATACTGAGGAGAATCTACCTCACCCCCATGTATATATACTGAGGAAAATCTACCTCCCCTCTGTGTATATACTGAGGAGAATGTACCCCACCTCCGTGTGTATATACTAAGGAGAACCCACCTCACCTCTATGCGTATATACTGAGGAGAATGTACCCCACCTCCATGTGTATATACTGAGGAGAATCTACCTCACCTCCATGTGTATATACTGAAGAGAATCTACCTCACCTCCATGTGTATATACTGAGGATAATCTACCTCACCTCCATGTGTATATACTAAGGAGAATCCACCTCACCTCTGTGTGTATATACTGAGGAAAATCTACCTCCCCTCTATGTCTACAAACTGAGGGGAATCTACCTCACCTCTGTGTGTGTATACTGAAGAGAATCTACCTCACCTCTATGTGTGTATACTGAGGAGAATCTACCTCACCTCTATGTGTGTATACTGAAAGGAATCTACCTCCCCTCTATGTGTATATACTGAGGAGAATCTACCTCCCCTGTATGTGTATATACTGAGGAGCACCGACCTCACCTGTGTATATACTGAGGAGAATCTACCTCACCTCTATGCGTATATACTGAGGAGAATCTACCTCACCCCCATGTATATATACTGAGGAGAATCTACCTCACCCCCATGTATATATACTGAGGAAAATCTACCTCCCCTCTGTGTATATACTGAGGAGAATGTACCCCACCTCCGTGTGTATATACTAAGGAGAACCCACCTCACCTCTATGCGTATATACTGAGGAGAATCTACCTCCCCTCTGTGTATCTACTGAGGAGAATCTACCTCCCCTCTGTGTATCTACTGAGGAGAATCTACCTCCCCTCTGTGTATCTACTGAGGAGAATCTACCTCCCCTCTGTGTATCTACTGAGGAGAATCTACCTCCCCTCTGTGTGTATATACTGAGGAGAATCTACCTCCCCTCTGTGTGTATATACTGAGGAGAATCTACCTCCCCTCTGTGTGTATATACTGAGGAGAATCTACCTCCCCTCTGTGTGTATATACTGAGGAGAATCTACCTCCCCTCTGTGTGTATATACTGAGGAGAATCTACCTCCCCTCTGTGTATATACTGAGGAGAATCTACCTCCCCTCTGTGTATATACTGAGGAGAATCTACCTCCCCTCTGTGTATATACTGAGGAGAATCTACCTCCCCTCTGTGTATATACTGAGGAGAATCTACCTCCCCTCTGTGTATATACTGAGGAGAATCTACCTCCCCTCTGTGTATATACTGAGGAGAATCTACCTCCCCTCTGTGTATATACTGAGGAGAATCTACCTCCCCTGTGTATATACTGAGGAGAATCTACCTCCCCTGTGTATATACTGAGGAGTATCTACCTCCCCTCTGTGTATATACTGAGGAGAATCTACCTCCCCTCTGTGTATATACTGAGGAGAATCTACCTCCCCTCTGTGTATATACTGAGGAGAATCTACCTCCCCTCTGTTTATATACTGAGGAGAATCTACCTCCCCTCTGTGTATATACTGAGGAGAATCTACCTCCCCTCTGTGTATATACTGAGGAGAATCTACCTCCCCTCTGTGTATATACTGAGGAGAATCTACCTCCCCTCTGTGTATATACTGAGGAGAATCTACCTCCCCTCTGTGTATATACTGAGGAGAATCTACCTCCCCTCTGTGTATATACTGAGGAGAATCTACCTCCCCTCTGTGTATATACTGAGGAGAATCTACCTCCCCTCTGTGTATATACTGAGGAGAATCTACCTCCCCTCTGTGTATATACTGAGGAGAATCTACCTCCCCTCTGTGTATATACTGAGGAGAATCTACCTCACCACTATGTGTATATACTGAGGAGAATCTACCTCACCTCTATGTGTATATAATGAGGAGAATCTACCTCACCTTCATGTGTATATACTGAGGGGAATCTACCCCACCTCCATGTGTATATACTGAGAAGAATCTGCCTCCCCTCTATGTGTATATATACTGAGGAGAATCTACCTCCCCTCTATGTGTATATACTGAGGAGAATCTACCTCACATCTATGTGTATATATACTGAGGAGAATCTACCTCACCTCTATGTGTATATACTGAGGAGAATCTACCTCACCACTATGTGTATATACTGAGGAGAATCTACCTCCCCTCTGTGTATATACTGAGGAGAATCTACCTCCCCTCTGTGTATATACTGAGGAGAATCTACCTCCCCTCTATGTGTATATATACTGAGGAGAATCTACCTCCCCTCTATGTGTATATACTGATGAGAATCTACCTCACCTCTATGTGTATATACTGAGGAGAATCTACCTCCCCTCTATGTGTATATACTGAGGAGAATCTACCTCCCCTCTATGTGTATATACTGAGGAGAATCTACCTCACCTCTATGTGTGTATACTGAGGAGAATCTACCTCACCTCTATGTGTATATATTGAGGAGAATCTACCTCACCTCTATGTGTATATACTGAGGAGAATCTACCTCCCCTTCATGTGTATATACTGAGGAGAATCTGCCGCTCCTGTCTGTGTATATACTGAGGAGAATCTACCCCACCTCCATGTGTATATACTGAGGAGAATCTACCTCCCCTCTGTGTATATACTGAGGAGAATCTACCTCCCCTCTGTGTATATACTGAGGAGAATCTACCTCCCCTCTGTGTATATACTGAGGAGAATCTACCTCCCCTCTGTGTATATACTGAGGAGAATCTACCTCCCCTCTGTGTATATACTGAGGAGAATCTACCTCCCCTCTGTGTATATACTGAGGAGAATCTACCTCACCACTATGTGTATATACTGAGGAGAATCTACCTCACCTCTATGTGTATATACTGAGGAGAATCTACCTCACCTTCATGTGTATATACTGAGGGGAATCTACCCCACCTCCATGTGTATATACTGAGAAGAATCTGCCTCCCCTCTATGTGTATATATACTGAGGAGAATCTACCTCCCCTCTATGTGTATATACTGAGGAGAATCTACCTCACATCTATGTGTATATATACTGAGGAGAATCTACCTCACCTCTATGTGTATATACTGAGGAGAATCTACCTCACCTTCATGTGTATATACTGAGGGGAATCTACCCCACCTCCATGTGTATATACTGAGAAGAATCTGCCTCCCCTCTATGTGTATATATACTGAGGAGAATCTACCTCCCCTCTATGTGTATATACTGAGGAGAATCTACCTCACATCTATGTGTATATATACTGAGGAGAATCTACCTCACCTCTATGTGTATATACTGAGGAGAATCTACCTCACCACTATGTGTATATACTGAGGAGAATCTACCTCCCCTCTGTGTATATACTGAGGAGAATCTACCTCCCCTCTATGTGTATATATACTGAGGAGAATCTACCTCCCCTCTATGTGTATATACTGATGAGAATCTACCTCACCTCTATGTGTATATACTGAGGAGAATCTACCTCCCCTCTATGTGTATATACTGAGGAGAATCTACCTCCCCTCTATGTGTATATACTGAGGAGAATCTACCTCACCTCTATGTGTGTATACTGAGGAGAATCTACCTCACCTCTATGTGTATATACTGAGGAGAATCTACCTCACCTCTATGTGTATATACTGAGGAGAATCTACCTCACCTCTATGTGTATATACTGAGGAGAATCTACCTCCCCTTCATGTGTATATACTGAGGAGAATCTGCCGCTCCTGTCTGTGTATATACTGAGGAGAATCTACCCCACCTCCATGTGTATATACTGAGGAGAATCTGCCGCTCCTGTCTGTGTATACATATTTTATTCCTCTGAAGTAACCACCCCTTCATGAACAGGTAAACACCGGTACCGAAGTAACTCCCTAATAGCCAGGTGTATCAGCTAGTATTATATATGTGGCGCAGAGTGTTGCTGCAGCAGAATGCTTCCTAGGCTCTTACTCGTGACCTGAAGGTTGAGAGCATCATCCCTGCTTGGTTCAGGTAGCCGTCTCAAGGTTGACTCAGCCTTCTATCCCTGAGGTCGGTAAAATGAGCGACTAGTCGGTCGTATGTACCCCCGATCGATGACAGCGGTCACACACACCTCTCCCCCTCTGACAGACCTTTCTGACCGACCCAGCTCCGATTGTCGGCATTGGCGATACAGGACCGAACAACTACTTGGTCATACATACCCCTCCCCCCCTCCTGACCAAGCACATTAGTCACACAGACCCCTCCCCCCCTGGACATCCCCCTTCTCCGATTGAGGACACTGGTCACACAGAGCCCCCACAGGCTCCTACTCTGCCCCCCGTGACGCGGACACACAACTCATCATCAGCACCTATTACTGACGGCAGGGCTCAGGATGCTCAATATATATGATACTTCATGACAACATCTTGATTTTCAATGAACTCCCGGAACTGCAAATACACAAAAAGTATATACCAAAGCAATAAGATGCTGCTGCGCCCAGATATCATATATATTATAACATCCCCAGCGGGACGGCCGAGTGAGGACGGAACCCAACCACTTTACAAGCCGGAGTATGTCGGCGGCATGAAGGTGTGCCTGTATATGGAGCACGCGGCTCAGACTGCCAGGCTGGCAGCAGCATGGAGGTGCACGCGCTGTACACTCA
>NC_089843.1:1900319-2042819 GCF_035609145.1 Eleutherodactylus coqui | reverse complement strand
ACACACACACACACACACACACACACACACACACACTGCACCTTCTGCGCCCTCACACACACACTGCACCTTCTGCGCCCTCACACACACACACTCTGCGCCCTCACACACACACACGCTCTGCGCCCACACACTCACACGCTCTGCGCCCCCTCACACGCTCTGCGCCCCCTCACACGCTCTGCGCCCCCTCACACGCTCTGCGCCCCCTCACACGCTCTGCGCCCCCTCACACACACTGCCCGCCCCCTCACACACACTGCCCGCCCCCTCACACACACTGCCCGCCCCCTCACACACACTGCCCGCCCCCTCACACACACTGCCCGCCCCCTCACACACACTGCCCGCCCCCTCACACACACTGCCCGCCCCCTCACACACACTGCCCGCCCTCTCACACACACTGCCCGCCCTCTCACACACACTGCCCGCCCTCTCACACACACTGCCCGCCCTCTCACACACACTGCCCGCCCTCTCACACACACACACTGCCCGCCCTCTCACACACACACACTGCCCGCCCTCTCACACACACACACTGCCCGCCCTCTCACACACACACACTGCCCGCCCTCACACACACACACTGCCCGCCCTCACACACACACACTGCCCGCCCTCACACACACACACTGCCCGCCCTCACACACACACACTGCCCGCCCTCACACACACACACTGCCCGCCCTCACACACACACACTGCCCGCCCTCACACACACACACTGCCCGCCCTCACACACACACACACACACACACACTGCCCGCCCTCACACACACACACACACTGCCCGCCCTCACACACACACACACACTGCCCGCCCTCACACACACACACACACTGCCCGCCCTCACACACACACACTGCCCGCCCTCACACACACACACACTGCCCGCCCTCACACACACACACACACACACACACACACACACACACACACACACACACTGCCCGCCCTCACACACACACACACACACACACACACACACACACACACACACACACACACACACACACTGCCCGCCCTCACACACACACACACACTGCCCGCCCTCACACACACACACACTGCCCGCCCTCACACACACACACTGCCCGCCCTCACACACACACACTGCCCGCCCTCACACACACACACACTGCCCGCCCTCACACACACACACACTGCCCGCCCTCACACACACACACACTGCCCGCCCTCACACACACACACACTGCCCGCCCTCACACACACACACACACTGCCCGCCCTCACACACACACACACTGCCCGCCCTCACACACACACACACTGCCCGCCCTCACACACACACACACTGCCCGCCCTCACACACACACTGCCCGCCCTCACACACACACACACACACACACTGCCCGCCCTCACACACACACACTGCCCGCCCTTACACACACACACACACACACTGCCCGCCCTCACACACACACACACTGCCCGCCCTCACACACACACACACACTGCCCGCCCTCACACACACACTGCCCGCCCTCACACACACACTGCCCGCCCTCACACACACACACACACACACACACACACTGCCCGCCCTCACACACACACACACTGCCCGCCCTCACACACACACACACACTGCCCGCCCTCACACACACACACACACTGCCCGCCCACACACACACACACACACACACACACACACACACACACACACACACACACACACACACACACACACACTGCCCGCCCTCTCACACACACACACTGCCCGCCCTCTCTCTCACACACACACACACACACACACACACACACTGCCCGCCCTCACACACACACACACACACTGCCCGCCCTCACACACACTGCCCGCCCTCACACACACACACACACTGCCCGCCCTCACACACACACACACACACTGCCCGCCCACACACACACACACACACACACACACACACACACACACACACACACACACTGCCCGCCCTCACACACACACACACTGCCCGCCCTCACACACACACACACACACACTGCCCGCCCTCACACACACACACACACTGCCCGCCCTCACACACACACACACACACTGCCCGCCCTCACACACACACACACACTGCCCGCCCTCACACACACACACACACTGCCCGCCCTCACACACACACACACACTGCCCGCCCTCACACACACACACACACACACACACACACTGCCCGCCCTCACACACACACACACACACTGCCCGCCCTCACACACACACACACACACTGCCCGCCCACACACACACACACACTGCCCGCCCTCACACACACACACACACTGCCCGCCCTCACACACACACACACACACACACACACACACACACACACACTGCCCGCCCTCACACACACACACACACTGCCCGCCCTCACACACACACACACACACACACACACTGCCCGCCCTCACACACACACACACACACTGCCCGCCCTCACACACACACACACACTGCCCGCCCTCACACACACACACACACTGCCCGCCCTCACACACACACACACACACTGCCCGCCCTCACACACACACACACTGCCCGCCCTCACACACACACACACACTGCCCGCCCTCACACACACACACACACTGCCCGCCCCACACACACACACACACACACACACACACACACACTGCCCGCCCTCTCACACACACACACACACACACACTGCCCGCCCTCACACACACACACACACACACACACTGCCCGCCCTCACACACACACACACACACACACACACACACACACACACACACTGCCCGCCCACACACACACACACACTGCCCGCCCTCACACACACACACACACTGCCCGCCCTCACACACACACACACACACACACACACACACACACACACACTGCCCGCCCTCACACACACACACACTGCCCGCCCTCACACACACACACACACACACACTGCCCGCCCACACACACACACACTGCCCGCCCTCACACACACACACACACACTGCCCGCCCTCACACACACACACACACAGCCCGCCCTCTCACACACACACACACACACACACACACACACACACACACACACACTGCCCGCCCTCACACACACACACACTCTGCCCGCCCTCACACACACACACACACACACACACACACACACACACACTGCCCGCCCTCACACACACACACACACTGCCCGCCCTCACACACACACACACTGCCCGCCCTCGCACACACACACACTGCCCGCCCTCACACACACACACACACTGCCCGCCCTCACACACACACACACTGCCCGCCCTCACACACACTGCCCGCCCTCACACACACACACACTGCCCGCCCCCACACACACACACACTGCCCGCCCTCACACACACACACACACACTGCCCGCCCCCACACACACACACACACACACACACACACACTGCCCGCCCTCACACACACACACACACACACACACACACACACACACACACACACACACTGCCCGCCCTCACACACACACAAACACACTGCCCGCCCTCACACACACACACACACACACTGCCCGCCCTCACACACACACACACTGCCCGCCCTCACACACACACACACTGCCCGCCCTCACACACACACACACACTGCCCGCCCTCACACACACACACACTGCCCGCCCTCTCACACACACACACACTGCCCGCCCTCTCACACACACACACACTGCCCGCCCTCTCACACACACACACACTGCCCGCCCTCTCACACACACACACACTGCCCGCCCTCTCACACACACACACACTGCCCGCCCTCTCACACACACACACACTGCCCGCCCTCTCACACACACACACACTGCCCGCCCTCTCACACACACACACACTGCCCGCCCTCTCACACACACACACACACTGCCCGCCCTCTCACACACACACACACACTGCCCGCCCTCTCACACACACACACACTGCCCGCCCTCTCACACACACACACACTGCCCGCCCTCTCACACACACACTGCCCGCCCTCTCACACACACACACACACTGCCCGCCCTCTCACACACACACACACTGCCCGCCCTCTCACACACACACACACTGCC
This sequence comes from Eleutherodactylus coqui, assembly GCF_035609145.1. Lineage (NCBI taxonomy): Eukaryota > Metazoa > Chordata > Amphibia > Anura > Eleutherodactylidae > Eleutherodactylus > Eleutherodactylus coqui. Next base: position 2,038,749 of record NC_089843.1, on the reverse strand, counting down.
CGCCCTCTCACACACACACACACTGCCCGCCCTCTCACACACACACACACTGCCCGCCCTCTCACACACACACACACTGCCCGCCCTCTCACACACACACACACTGCCCGCCCTCTCTCTCACACACACACACACTGCCCGCCCTCTCTCTCACACACACACACACTGCCCGCCCTCTCTCTCACACACACACAAACACTGCCCGCCCTCTCTCTCTCACACACACACACTGCCCGCCCTCTCACACACACACACACTGCCCGCCCTCACACACACACACACACAACACACACACACACTGCCCGCCCTCACACACACACACACACACACACACACACACACTGCCCGCCCTCACACACACACACACACACACACACACTGCCCGCCCCTCACACACACACACACACTGCCGCCCTCACACACACACACACACACACACACACACCACACACACACTGCCCGCCCTCACACACACACACACACACACACACACACACACACACACACACACTGCCCGCCCTCACACACACACACACACACACACTGCCCGCCCTCACACACACACACACACACACACACACTGCCCGCCCTCACACACACACACACACACACACACACACACACACACACACACACTGCCCGCCCTCACACACACACACACACACACACACACACACACTGCCCGCCCTCACACACACACACACTGCCCGCCCTCACACACACACACACACACACACACTGCCCGCCCTCTCACACACACACACACTGCCCGCCCTCACACACACACACACACACTGCCCGCCCTCACACACACACACACACACACTGCCCGCCCTCACACACACACACACACTGCCCGCCCTCACACACACACACACACTGCCCGCCCTCACACACACACACACTGCCCGCCCTCACACACACACACACACTGCCCGCCCTCACTCACACACACACACACACACACACACTGCCCGCCCTCACACACACACACACACTGCCCGCCCACACACACACACACTGCCCGCCCACACACACACACACACACACACACACACACACACTGCCCGCCCTCTCACACACACACACACACACTGCCCGCCCTCACACACACACACACACACACACACACACACACACACTGCCCGCCCTCACACACACACACACACACACACACACACTGCCCGCCCTCACACACACACACACACACACACTGCCCGCCCTCACACACACACACACTGCCCGCCCTCACACACACACACACTGCCCGCCCTCACACACACACACACTGCCCGCCCTCACACACACACACACACACTGCCCGCCCACACACACACACACTGCCCGCCCTCACACACACACACACACACTGCCCGCCCTCACACACACACACTGCCCGCCCTCACACACACACACACACACACTGCCCGCCCTCACACACACACACACACACACAGCCCGCCCTCACACACACACACAGCCCGCCCTCTCACACTCACACACACACACACACACACACACACACTGCCCGCCCTCACACACACACACTGCCCGCCCTCACACACACACACACACACACACACACACACACACACACACACACACACACACACACACACACACACACACACACTGCCCGCCCTCACACACACACACACACTGCCCGCCCTCACACACACACACACTGCCCGCCCTCACACACACACACACTGCCCGCCCTCACACACACACACACTGCCCGCCCTCACACACACACACACTGCCCGCCCTCACACACACACACACTGCCCGCCCCCACACACACACACACTGCCCGCCCTCACACACACACACACACACTGCCCGCCCTCACACACACACACACACACTGCCCGCCCTCACACACACACACACACACTGCCCGCCCTCACACACACACACACACTGCCCGCCCTCACACACACACACACACTGCCCGCCCTCACACACACACACACACTGCCCGCCCTCTCACACACACACACACTGCCCGCCCTCTCACACACACACACACTGCCCGCCCTCTCACACACACACACACACTGCCCGCCCTCTCACACACACACACACACACTGCCCGCCCTCTCACACACACACACACACTGCCCGCCCTCTCACACACACACACACACACACTGCCCGCCCTCTCACACACACACACACTGCCCGCCCTCTCACACACACACACACACTGCCCGCCCTCTCACACACACACACACTGCCCGCCCTCTCACACACACACACACTGCCCGCCCTCTCACACACACACACACACTGCCCGCCCTCTCACACACACACACACTGCCCGCCCTCTCACACACACACACACTGCCCGCCCTCTCTCTCACACACACACACACTGCCCGCCCTCTCTCTCACACACACACACACTGCCCGCCCTCTCTCTCTCACACACACACACACTGCCCGCCCTCTCTCTCTCACACACACACACTGCCCGCCCTCTTTCTCTCACACACACACACACTGCCCGCCCTCTCTCTCACACACACACACACACACACACACACACACACACACACACTGCCCGCCCTCTCACACACACACACACACTGCCCGCCCTCACACACACACACACACACACACTGCCCGCCCTCACACACACACACTGCCCGCCCTCACACACACACACACACTGCCCGCCCTCACACACACACACACACACACACTGCCCGCCCTCACACACACACACACACAGCCCGCCCTCACACACACACACACACACACTGCCCGCCCTCACACACACACACACACACACACACACACACTGCCCGCCCTCACACACACACACACACACACACACACACACACACACACACACACACACACACACACACACACACACACACACACACACACACACACACACACACACACTGCCCGCCCTCGCCCTCACACACACACACACACACACACACACACACACACTGCCCGCCCTCACACACACACACACTGCCCGCCCTCACACACACACACACTGCCCGCCCTCACACACACACACACACACACACTGCCCGCCCTCACACACACACACACACACACACACACTGCCCGCCCTCACACACACACACACACACACACACACACACACACACACACTGCCCGCTCTCACACACACACACACACACACACACACACACACACACACTGCCCGCTCTCACACACACACACACACACACACACACACACTGCCCGCCCACACACACACACACACACACACTGCCCGCCCTCTCTCTCACACACACACACACACACACACACACACACACACACACACACACACACACACACACACACACACACACACACAGCCCACACACTGCCCGCACACACACACACTGCCCGCACACACACACACACACACACAGCCCGCCCTCACATACACACACACACACACACTGCCCGCTCTCACTCACACACACACACACACACACACTGCCCGCTCTCACACACACACACACTGCCCGCTCTCACACACACACACACTGCCCGCTCTCACACACACACACACTGCCCGCTCTCACACACACACACACTGCCCGCTCTCACACACACACACACTGCCCGCTCTCACACACACACACACACTGCCCGCTCTCACACACACACACTGCCCGCTCTCACACACACACACACACTGCCCGCTCTCACACACACACACACACTGCCCGCTCTCACACACACACACACTGCCCGCTCTCACACACACACACACTGCCCGCTCTCACACACACACACACTGCCCGCTCTCACACACACACACACACACACACACACACACACACACACACTGCCCGCCCTCACACACACTGCCCGCCCTCACACACACTGCCCGCCCTCACACACACACACTGCCCGCAGTCTACACGGGCCCTTCTGCCTCACCTGTGATATTCAGGTGACCTCTACCTCTGCCCACAACATCAAGCCGGTCGCCAACAGCCCTCACATACTGCCCCCTGACATCCCGGCTCCACCAGCCGCCCTCACATACTGACATCCCGGCTCCACCAGCCGCCTTCACATACTGACATCCCGGCTCCACCAGCCGCCCTCACATACTGACATCCCGGCTCCCTCAGCCGCCCTCACATACTGACATCCCGGCTCCACCAGCCGCCCTCACATACTGACATCCCGGCTCCACCAACAGCCCTCACATACTGACATCCCGGCTCCACCAGCAGCCCTCACATACTGACATCCCGGCTCCACCAGCCGCCCTCACATACTGACATCCCGGCTCCACCAGCCGCCCTCACATACTGACATCCCGGCTCCACCAGCCGCCCTCACATACTGACATCCCGGCTCCACCAGCCGCCCTCACATACTGACATCCCGGCTCCACCAGCCGCCCTCACATACTGACATCCCGGCTCCACCAGCCGCCCTCACATACTGACATCCCGGCTCCACCAGCCGCCCTCACATACTGACATCCCGGCTCCACCAGCCGCCCTCACATACTGACATCCCGGCTCCACCAGCCGCCCTCACATACTGACATCCCGGCTCCACCAGCAGCCCTCACATACTGACATCCCGGCTCCACCAGCCGCCCTCACATACTGACATCCCGGCTCCACCAGCCGCCCTCACATACTGACATCCCGGCTCCACCAGCCGCCCTCACATACTGACATCCCGGCTCCACCAGCCGCCCTCACATACTGACATCCCGGCTCCACCAGCCGCCCTCACATACTGACATCCCGGCTCCACCAGCCGCCATCACATACTGACATCCCGGCTCCACCAACAGCCCTCACATACTGACATCCCGGCTCCACCAGCAGCCCTCACATACTGACATCACGGCTCCACCAGCCGCCCTCACATACTGACATCCCGGCTCCACCAGCAGCCCTCACATACTGACATCCCGGCTCCACCAACAGCCCTCACATACTGACATCCCGGCTCCACCAACAGCCCTCACATACTGACATCCCGGCTCCACCAACAGCCCTCACATACTGACATCCCGGCTCCACCAACAGCCCTCACATACTGACATCCCGGCTCCACCAACAGCCCTCACATACTGACATCCCGGCTCCACCAGCCGCCCTCACATACTGACATCCCGGCTCCACCAGCCGCCCTCACATACTGACATCCCGGCTCCACCAGCCGCCCTCACATACTGACATCCCGGCTCCACCAGCCGCCCTCACATACTGACATCCCGGCTCCACCAGCCGCCCTCACATACTGACATCCCGGCTCCACCAGCAGCCCTCACATACTGACATCCCGGCTCCACCAGCCGCCCTCACATACTGACATCGCGGCTCCACCAGCCGCCCTCACATACTGACATCCCGGCTCCACCAGCCGCCCTCACATACTGACATCCCGGCTCCACCAGCCGCCCTCACATACTGACATCCCGGCTCCACCAGCCGCCCTCACATACTGACATCCCGGCTTCACCAGCCGCCCTCACATACTGACATCCCGGCTCCACCAGCCGCCCTCACATACTGACATCCCGGCTCCACCAGCCGCCCTCACATACTGACATCCCGGCTCCACCAGCCGCCCTCACATACTGACATCCCTGCTCCACCAGCCGCCCTCACATACTGACATCCCGGCTCCACCAGCCGCCCTCACATACTGACATCCCGGCTCCACCAGCCGCCCTCACATACTGACATCCCGGCTCCACCAGCCGCCCTCACATACTGACATCCCGGCTCCACCAGCAGCCCTCACATACTGACATCCCGGCTCCACCAGCAGCCCTCACATACTGACATCCCGGCTCCACCAGCAGCCCTCACATACTGACATCCCGGCTCCACCAGCCGCCCTCACATACTGACATCCCGGCTCCACCAGCCGCCCTCACATACTGACATCCCGGCTCCACCAGCAGCCCTCACATACTGACATCCCGGCTCCACCAGCAGCCCTCACATACTGACATCCCGGCTCCACCAGCAGCCCTCACATACTGACATCAAGGCTCCACCAGCAGCCCTCACATACTGACATCCCGGCTCCACCAGCCGCCCTCACATACTGACATCCCGGCTCCACCAGCAGCCCTCACATACTGACATCCCGGCTCCACCAGCCGCCCTCACATACTGACATCCCGGCTCCACCAACAGCCCTCACATACTGACATCCCGGCTCCACCAGCAGCCCTCACATACTGACATCCTGGCTCCACCAGCAGCCCTCACATACTGACATCAAGGCTCCACCAGCCGCCCTCACATACTGACATCCCGTCTCCACCAGCCGCCCTCACATACTGACATCCCGGCTCCACCAGCCGCCCTCACATACTGACATCCCGGCTCCACCAGCAGCCCTCACATACTGACATCCCGGCTCCACCAACAGCCCTCACATACTGACATCCCGGCTCCACCAGCCGCCCTCACATACTGACATCCCGGCTCCACCAGCAGCCCTCACATACTGACATCCCGGCTCCACCAGCAGCCCTCACATACTGACATCCCGGCTCCACCAGCCGCCCTCACATACTGACATCCCGGCTCCACCAGCAGCCCTCACATACTGACATCCCGGCTCCACCAACAGCCCTCACATACTGACATCCCGGCTCCACCAGCCGCCCTCACATACTGACATCCCGGCTCCACCAGCAGCCCTCACATACTGACATCCCGGCTCCACCAGCCGCCCTCACATACTGACATCCCGGCTCCACCAGCCGCCCTCACATACTGACATCCCGGCTCCACCAGCCGCCCTCACATACTGACATCCCGGCTCCACCAGCCGCCCTCACATACTGACATCCCGGCTCCACCAGCCGCCATCACATACTGACATCCCGGCTCCACCAACAGCCCTCACATACTGACATCCCGGCTCCACCAGCAGCCCTCACATACTGACATCCCGGCTCCACCAGCCGCCCTCACATACTGACATCCCGGCTCCACCAGCAGCCCTCACATACTGACATCCCGGCTCCACCAACAGCCCTCACATACTGAAATCCCGGCTCCACCAACAGCCCTCACATACTGACATCCCGGCTCCACCAACAGCCCTCACATACTGACATCCCGGCTCCACCAACAGCCCTCACATACTGACATCCCGGCTCCACCAACAGCCCTCACATACTGACATCCCGGCTCCACCAGCAGCCCTCACATACTGACATCCCGGCTCCACCAGCCGCCCTCACATACTGACATCCCGGCTCCACCAGCCGCCCTCACATACTGACATCCCGGCTCCACCAGCCGCCCTCACATACTGACATCCCGGCTCCACCAGCCGCCCTCACATACTGACATCCCGGCTCCACCAGCAGCCCTCACATACTGACATCCCGGCTCCACCAGCCGCCCTCACATACTGACATCCCGGCTCCACCAGCCGCCCTCACATACTGACATCCCGGCTCCACCAGCCGCCCTCACATACTGACATCCCGGCTCCACCAGCCGCCCTCACATACTGACATCCCGGCTCCACCAGCCGCCCTCACATACTGACATCCCGGCTCCACCAGCCGCCCTCACATACTGACATCCCGGCTCCACCAGCCGCCCTCACATACTGACATCCCGGCTTCACCAGCCGCCCTCACATACTGACATCCCGGCTCCACCAGCCGCCCTCACATACTGACATCCCGGCTCCACCAGCCGCCCTCACATACTGACATCCCGGCTCCACCAGCCGCCCTCACATACTGACATCCCGGCTCCACCAGCCGCCCTCACATACTGACATCCCGGCTCCACCAGCCGCCCTCACATACTGACATCCCGGCTCCACCAGCCGCCCTCACATACTGACATCCCGGCTCCACCAGCCGCCCTCACATACTGACATCCCGGCTCCACCAGCCGCCCTCACATACTGACATCCCGGCTCCACCAGCCGCCCTCACATACTGACATCCCGGCTCCACCAGCAGCCCTCACATACTGACATCCCGGCTCCACCAGCCGCCCTCACATACTGACATCCCGGCTCCACCAGCAGCCCTCACATACTGACATCCCGGCTCCACCAGCAGCCCTCACATACTGACATCCCGGCTCCACCAGCAGCCCTCACATACTGACATCCCGGCTCCACCAGCAGCCCTCACATACTGACATCCCGGCTCCACCAGCAGCCCTCACATACTGACATCCCGGCTCCACCAGCAGCCCTCACATACTGACATCCCGGCTCCACCAGCAGCCCTCACATACTGACATCCCGGCTCCACCAGCCGCCCTCACATACTGACATCCCGGCTCCACCAGCCGCCCTCACATACTGACATCCCGGCTCCACCAGCAGCCCTCACATACTGACATCCCGGCTCCACCAGCAGCCCTCACATACTGACATCCCGGCTCCACCAGCAGCCCTCACATACTGACATCCCGGCTCCACCAGCCGCCCTCACATACTGACATCCCGGCTCCACCAGCAGCCCTCACATACTGACATCCCGGCTCCACCAGCCGCCCTCACATACTGACATCCCGGCTCCACCAGCAGCCCTCACATACTGACATCCCGGCTCCACCAGCCGCCCTCACATACTGACATCCCGGCTCCACCAGCCGCCCTCACATACTGACATCCCGGCTCCACCAGCCGCCCTCACATACTGACATCCCGGCTCCACCAGCCGCCCTCACATACTGACATCCCGGCTCCACCAGCCGCCCTCACATACTGACATCCCGGCTCCACCAGCAGCCCTCACATACTGACATCCCGGCTCCACCAGCAGCCCTCACATACTGACATCCCGGCTCCACCAGCAGCCCTCACATACTGACATCCCGGCTCCACCAGCAGCCCTCACATACTGACATCCCGGCTCCACCAGCAGCCCTCACATACTGACATCAAGGCTCCACCAGCAGCCCTCACATACTGACATCCCGGCTCCACCAGCCGCCCTCACATACTGACATCCCGGCTCCACCAGCAGCCCTCACATACTGACATCCCGGCTCCACCAGCAGCTCTCACATACTGACATCCCGGCTCCACCAGCCGCCCTCACATACTGACATCCCGGCTCCACCAGCAGCCCTCACATACTGACATCCCGGCTCCACCAGCAGCCCTCACATACTGACATCCCGGCTCCACCAGCAGCCCTCACATACTGACATCCCGGCTCCACCAGCAGCCCTCACATACTGACATCCCGGCTCCACCAGCAGCCCTCACATACTGACATCCCGGCTCCACCAGCAGCCCTCACATACTGACATCCCGGCTCCACCAGCCGCCCTCACATACTGACATCCCGGCTCCACCAGCCGCCCTCACATACTGACATCCCGGCTCCACCAGCCGCCCTCACATACTGACATCCCGGCTCCACCAGCAGCCCTCACATACTGACATCCCGGCTCCACCAGCCGCCCTCACATACTGACATCCCGGCTCCACCAGCAGCCCTCACATACTGACATCCCGGCTCCACCAGCAGCCCTCACATACTGACATCCCGGCTCCACCAGCAGCCCTCACATACTGACATCCCGGCTCCACCAGCAGCCCTCACATACTGACATCCCGGCTCCACCAGCCGCCCTCACATACTGACATCCCGGCTCCACCAGCAGCCCTCACATACTGACATCCCGGCTCCACCAGCCGCCCTCACATACTGACATCCCGGCTCCACCAGCAGCCCTCACATACTGACATCCCGGCTCCACCAGCCGCCCTCACATACTGACATCCCGGCTCCACCAGCCGCCCTCACATACTGACATCCCGGCTCCACCAGCCGCCCTCACATACTGACATCCCGGCTCCACCAGCCGCCCTCACATACTGACATCCCGGCTCCACCAGCCGCCCTCACATACTGACATCCCGGCTCCACCAGCAGCCCTCACATACTGACATCCCGGCTCCACCAGCAGCCCTCACATACTGACATCCCGGCTCCACCAGCCGCCCTCACATACTGACATCCCGGCTCCACCAGCCGCCCTCACATACTGACATCCCGGCTCCACCAGCAGCCCTCACATACTGACATCCCGGCTCCACCAGCAGCCCTCACATACTGACATCCCGGCTCCACCAGCAGCCCTCACATACTGACATCCCGGCTCCACCAGCCGCCCTCACATACTGACATCCCGGCTCCACCAACAGCCCTCACATACTGACATCCCGGCTCCACCAGCAGCCCTCACATACTGACATCCCGGCTCCACCAGCCGCCCTCACATACTGACATCCCGGCTCCACCAGCAGCCCTCACATACTGACATCCCGGCTCCACCAGCAGCCCTCACATACTGACATCCCGGCTCCACCAACAGCCCTCACATACTGACATCCCGGCTCCACCAGCCGCCCTCACATACTGACATCCCGGCTCCACCAGCCGCCCTCACATACTGACATCCCGGCTCCACCAGCAGCCCTCACATACTGACATCCCGGCTCCACCAGCAGCCCTCACATACTGACATCCCGGCTCCACCAGCCGCCCTCACATACTGACATCCCGGCTCCACCAGCAGCCCTCACATACTGACATCCCGGCTCCACCAGCAGCCCTCACATACTGACATCCCGGCTCCACCAGCAGCCCTCACATACTGACATCCCGGCTCCACCAGCCGCCCTCACATACTGACATCCCGGCTCCACCAACAGCCCTCACATACTGACATCCCGGCTCCACCAGCAGCCCTCACATACTGACATCCCGGCTCCACCAGCCGCCCTCACATACTGACATCCCGGCTCCACCAGCAGCCCTCACATACTGACATCCCGGCTCCACCAGCAGCCCTCACATACTGACATCCCGGCTCCACCAACAGCCCTCACATACTGACATCCCGGCTCCACCAGCAGCCCTCACATACTGACATCCCGGCTCCACCAGCCGCCCTCACATACTGACATCCCGGCTCCACCAGCAGCCCTCACATACTGACATCCCGGCTCCACCAGCAGCCCTCACATACTGACATCCCGGCTCCACCAGCAGCCCTCACATACTGACATCCCGGCTCCACCAGCAGCCCTCACATACTGACATCCCGGCTCCACCAGCAGCCCTCACATACTGACATCCCGGCTCCACCAACAGCCCTCACATACTGACATCCCGGCTCCACCAGCCGCCCTCACATACTGACATCCCGGCTCCACCAGCAGCCCTCACATACTGACATCCCGGCTCCACCAGCCGCCCTCACATACTGACATCCCGGCTCCACCAGCAGCCCTCACATACTGACATCCCGGCTCCACCAGCAGCCCTCACATACTGCCCCCTGACATCCCGGCTCCACCAGCCGCCCTCACATACTGACATCCCGGCTCCACCAGCAGCCCTCACATACTGACATCCCGGCTCCACCAGCAGCCCTCACATACTGCCCCCTGACATCCCGGCTCCACCAGCAGCCCTCCCATCTTCAGCGCACGAACTACAGGAACAACTCATCTCACTGACGGGGAGCAGCGGACAAATCACAGCATTCCCTGCCGTTTCCATGACGCCCGAGAACCCTTCTACAGGACCTGTGGTGACGTCACAGTCATGTGACCATAGACGGCTGTGCTAGTGACTTAAGGACCTTTGGTGACGTCAGTCATGTAACCATAGCTAGATGTATTAGTGACTACAGGACCTTTAGGCCCTCCTGGGGGCGGGGCTATATATTAACCCTGTGTCTCCCATACACTCCAGCCGCTGCAGACATGGAGCTTTCCGAGCTGTCGTCATGATAACGATTGCTAGGTCTGTCCCAGCCCTCCCGCTGCATGATGGGAAATGTAGTAGAGCCTCACTCACCGCTCACAGCCGTCCAGCCGGTCCTCATCCAGCAGCGTGACGTCCCCGGAAAGGGCGGCCCTCTGCAGAGCTCCGCCCATACAGGGAGCAGTACCATCAGTAGATGGGGTGGGTAATATAAATATATGTGTGGGGGAGAGGAGCTAGTTACGTAGGACTGTTAAGAGTAGCCCGGGAACTCCATGGGGAAAGGTTCAGAGTAGCCGGGGTGCTCCGCGGGGAAAGGTTCAGAGTAGCCGGGGTGCTCCGCGGGGAAAGGTTCAGAGTAGCCGGGGTGCTCCGCGGGGAAAGGTTTAGAGTAGCCGGGGTGCTCCGCGGGGAAAGGTTCAGAGTAGCCGGGGTGCTCAGCGGGGAAAGGTTCAGAGTAGCCGGGGTGCTCCGCGGGGAAAGGTTCAGAGTAGCCGGGGGGCTCCGCGGGGAAAGGTTCAGAGTAGCCGGGGGGCTCCGCGGGGAAAGGTTCAGAGTAGCCGGGGTGCTCCGCGGGGAAAGGTTCAGAGTAGCCGGGGTGCTCCGCGGGGAAAGGTTCAGAGCAGACGGGTGCTCCGTGGGGAAAGGTTCAGAGTAGCCAGGGGGCTCCGCGGGGAAAGGTTCAGAGTAGCCGGGGGGCTCCGCGGGGAAAGGTTCAGAGTAGCCGGGGGGCTCCGCGGGGAAAGGTTCAGAGTAGCCAGAGGGGCTCCGCGGGGAAAGGTTCAGAGTAGCCGGGGGGCTCCGCGGGGAAAGGTTCAGAGTAGCCGGGGGGCTCCGCGGGGAAAGGTTCAGAGTAGCCAGAGGGGCTCCGCGGGGAAAGGTTCAGAGTAGCCAGAGGGGCTCCGCGGGGGAAGGTTCAGAGTAGACAGGGGGCTCCGCGGGGGAAGGTTCAGAGTAGACAGGGGGCTCCGCGGGGGAAGGTTCAGAGTAGCCGGGGTGCTCCGCGGGGAAAGGTTCAGAGTAGACAGGGGGCTCCGCGGGGGAAGGTTCAGAGTAGACAGGGGGCTCCGCGGGGGAAGGTTCAGAGTAGACAGGGGGCTCCGCGGGGGAAGGTTCAGAGTAGACAGGGGACTCCGCGGGGGAAGGTTCAGAGTAGCCGGGGTGCTCCGCGGGGAATGGTTAAGAGTAGCCGGGGTGCTCCGCGGGGAATGGTTAAGAGTAGACAGGGGGCTCCGCGGGGAAAGGTTCAGAGTAGCCCGGGAACTCCATGGGGGAAGGTTCAGAGTAGACGGGGGCTCCGCGGGGAAAGATTCAGAGTAGCCGGGGTGCTCCGCGGGGAAAGGTTCAGAGTAGCCCGGGAACTCCATGGGGGACGGTTCAGAGTAGACAGGGGGCTCCGCGGGGGAAGGTTCAGAGTAGCCGGGGTGCTCCGCGGGGAAAGGTTCAGAGTAGCCGGGGGCTCCGCGGGGAAAGGTTCAGAGTAGCCAGAGGGGCTCCGCGGGGAAAGGTTCAGAGTAGCCGGGGTGCTCCGCGGGGAAAGGTTCAGAGTAGCCGGGGTGCTCCGCGGGGAAAGGTTCAGAGTAGCCGGGGTGCTCCGCGGGGAAAGGTTCAGAGTAGCCGGGGTGCTCTGCGGGGAAAGGTTCAGAGTAGACCGGGGGCTCCGCGGGGGAAGGTTCAGAGTAGCCGGGGTGCTCCGCGGGGAAAGGTTCAGAGTAGCCCGGGAACTCCATGGGGGAAGGTTCAGAGTAGACGGGGGCTCCGCGGGGAAAGGTTCAGAGTAGCCGGGGTGCTCCGCGGGGAATGGTTCAGAGTAGACAGGGGGCTCCGCGGGGAAAGGTTCAGAGTAGCCCGGGAATTCCATGGGGGAAGGTTCAGAGTAGACGGGGGCTCCGCGGGGAAAGATTCAGAGTAGCCGGGGTGCTCCGCGGGGAAAGGTTCAGAGTAGCCCGGGAATTCCATGGGGGACGGTTCAGAGTAGACAGGGGGCTCCGCGGGGGAAGGTTCAGAGTAGCCGGGGTGCTCCGCGGGGAAAGGTTCAGAGTAGCCGGGGGCTCCGCGGGGAAAGGTTCAGAGTAGCCAGAGGGGCTCCGCGGGGAAAGGTTCAGAGTAGCCGGGCTGCTCCGCGGGGAAAGGTTCAGAGTAGCCGGGGTGCTCCGCGGGGAAAGGTTCAGAGTAGCCGGGGTGCTCCGCGGGGAAAGGTTCAGAGTAGCCGGGGTGCTCTGCGGGGAAAGGTTCAGAGTAGACCGGGGGCTCCGCGGGGGAAGGTTCAGAGTAGCCGGGGTGCTCCGCGGGGAAAGGTTCAGAGTAGCCCGGGAACTCTATGGGGGAAGGTTCAGAGTAGACGGGGGCTCCGCGGGGAAAGGTTCAGAGTAGCCGGGGTGCTCCGCGGGGAATGGTTCAGAGTAGACAGGGGGCTCCGTGGGGAAAGGTTCAGAGTAGCCCGGGAACTCCATGGGGGAAGGTTCAGAGTAGACGGGGGCTCCGCGGGGAAAGGTTCAGAGTAGCCGGGGTGCTCCGCGGGGAAAGGTGCAGAGTAGCCCGGGAACTCCATGGGGGACGGTTCAGAGTAGACAGGGGGCTCCGCGGGGGAAGGTTCAGAGTAGCCGGGGTGCTCCGCGGGGAAAGGTTCAGAGTAGCCGGGGGCTCCGCGGGGAAAGGTTCAGAGTAGCCAGAGGGGCTCCGCGGGGAAAGGTTCAGAGTAGACAGGGGGCTCCGCGGGGGAAGGTTCAGAGTAGGCGGGGTGCTCCGCGGGGAAAGGTTCAGAGTAGCCGGGGTGCTCCGCGGGGAAAGGTTCAGAGTAGACAGGGGGCTCCGCGGGGGAAGGTTCAGAGTAGCCGGGGTGCTCCGCGGGGAAAGGTTCAGAGTAGCCCGGGAACTCCATGGGGGAAGGTTCAGAGTAGACGGGGGCTCCGCGGGGAAAGGTTCAGAGTAGACAGGGGGCTCCGCGGGGAAAGGTTCAGAGTAGCCGGGGGGCTCCGCGGGGAAAGGTTCAGAGTAGCCGGGGGGCTCCGCGGGGAAAGGTTCAGTGTAGACGGGGGCTCTGCGGGGAAAGGTTCAGAGTAGACGGGGGCTTTGCGGGGAAAGGTTCAGAGTAGCCGGGGGCTCCGCGGGGAAAGGTTCAGTGTAGACGGGGGGCTCCGCGGGGAAAGGTTAAGAGTAGCCGGGGGCTCCGCGGGGAAAGGTTCAGAGTAGCCGGGGTGCTCCGCGGGGAAAGGTTCAGAGTAGACGGGGGGCTCCGCGGGGAAAGGTTCAGAGTAGACGTGGGGCTCCGTTTGAGAAGGTTCAGAGTAGACGGGGGGCTCCGTTTGAGAAGGTTCAGGGTAGCCGTGGGGCTCCGCGGGGAAGGTTCAGGGTAGCCGGGGGGCTCCGCGGGGGAAGGTTCAGAGTAGCCAGGGGGCTCCGTGGGGAAAGGTTCAGAGTTGCCGGGGGGCTCCGTGGGGGAGGGTTCAGAGTAGATGGGGGGCTCCGTGGGGAAAGGTTCAGAGTAGCTGGGAGGCTCCGTGGGGAAAGGTTCAGAGCAGCCAGGGGGCTCTATGGGGGGAAAGTTCAGAGTAGATGGGGGGCTCTGTGGGGGAGGGTTCAAAGTAACTGGGGGGCCCCATGGGGGAAGGTTCCGAGCAGCCTGAAGGCTTTGTGGGGGAAGGTTCAGAGTAGACTGGGAGGGGGGGCTCTGTGGGGGAAGGTTCACTGTAGCTGGGGGGCTCTATGGGGGGAAAGTTCAGAGTAGATGTGGGGTTCTGTGGGGGAGGGTTCAGAGTAGCCGGGGGGCTCCGTGTGGGACGGTTCAGAGTAGCGGGGGGGGGCTCCGTGTTGGACGGTTCAAAGTAGCCCGAGGGGCTCCGTGTTGCACGGTTCAGAGTAGCCCGAGGGGCTCAGTGTGGGATGGTTCAGAGTAGCCAGAGGAGCTCCATGTGGGACGGTTCAGAGTAACCGCTGGGCTCCGTGGGGGAAGGTTCAGAGTAGCCCGGGGACTCCATGTGGGACAGTTCAGAGTAGCCGGGGGGCTCCGTGGACGAAGGTTCAGAGTAGCCGGGGGGCTCCGTGGACGAAGGTTCAGAGTAGCCGGGGGGCTCCGTGGACGAAGGTTCAGAGTAGCCGGGGGGCTCCGTGGACGAAGGTTCAGAGTAGCCGGGGGGCTCCGTGGACGATGGTTCAGAGTAGACGGGGGGATCTTTGGGGAAAGGTTCAGAGTAGCCGGGGTGCTCCGCGGGGAAAGGTTCAGAGTAGCCGCGGTGCTCCGTGGGGGAAGGTGCAGAGTAGCCTGGGTGCTCCGCGGGGAAAGGTTCAGAGTAGCCGGGGTGCTCCGCTGGGAAAGGTTCAGAGTAGCCGGGGTGCTCCACGGGGAAAGGTTCAGAGTAGCCGGGGTGCTCCGCGGGGAAAGGTTCAGAGTAGCCGGGGTGCTCCGTGGGGAAAGGTTCAGTGTAGCCGGGGTGCTCCTTGGGGAAAGGTTCAGTGTAGCCGGGGTGCTCCTTGGGGAAAGGTTCAGAGTAGCCGGGGTGCTCCGTGGGGAAAGATTCAGAGTAGCCGAGGAGCTCCGTAGGGGAAAGGTTCAGAGTAGCCGGGGGGCTTCGTGGGGAAAGGTTCAGAGTAGCCGGGGGGCTCCGTGGGAAAAGGTTCAGAGTAGCCGGGGGGCTCCGTGGGAAAAGGTTCAGAGTAGCCGGGGGGCTCCGTGGGAAAAGGTTCAGAGTAGCCGGGGGGCTCCGTGGGGAAAGGTTCAGAGTAGCCGGGGGGCTCCGTGAGGAAATGTTCACAGTAGCCGGGAGGCTCCGTGGGGCTCTATGAGGGGAAAGTTCACAGTAGATGCGGGGCTCTGTAGGGGAGGGTTCAGGGTAACTGGGGGGCTCCATGGGGGAAGGTTCAGAGTAGCCTGGAGGCTTTGTGGGGGAAGATTCAGAGTAGACCGGTGGGGGCTCTGTGGGGGAAGGTTTAGAGTAGCCGGGAGGCTCTGTGGGGAAAGGTTCACGGTTGCCGGGGGCTTTATGGGGGGAAAGTTCAGAGTAGATGGGGGATTCTGTGGGGATGGTTCAGAGTAGCCGGGGGGCTCCGTGGGGGAAGGTTCAGAGTAGCCAGAGGGGCTCTGTGTGGGACGGTTCAGAGTAGCCAGGGGGGGCTCTGTGTTGGATGGTTCAAAGTAGCCCGAGGGGCTCCGTGTTGGACGGTTCAGAGTAGCCCGAGGGGCTCAGTGTGGGACGGTTCAGAGTAGCCAGAGGGGCTCCGTGTGGGACGATTCAGAGTAGTCGGGGGGGGGGGAGCTCCATGTGGGACGGTTCAGAGTAACCGCTGGGCTCCGTGGGGGAAGGTTCAGAGTAGCCCAGGGACTCCATGTGGGACAGTTCAGAGTAGCCGGGGGGCTCCGTGGACGAAGGTTCAGAGTAGCCGGGGAGCTCCGTGGACGAAGGTTCAGAGTAGCCGGGGAGCTCCGTGGACGAAGGTTCAGAGTAGCCAGGGGGCTCCGTGGGGATAGGTTCAGAGTAGACGGGGGGCTCCGTGGGGAAAGGTTCAGAGTAGACAGGGGGCTCCGTGGAGAAAGGTTCAGAGTAGCCGGGGTGCTCCGCGGGGAAAGGTTCAGAGTAGCCGGGATGCTCCGCGGGGAAAGGTTCAGAGTAGCCAGGGTGCTCCGCGGGGAAAGGTTCAGAGTAGCCGGGGTGCTCCGCGGGGAAAGGTTCAAAGTAGCCGGGGTGCTCTGCGGGGAGAGGTTCACAGTAGCCGTGGTGCTCCGCGGGGAAAGATTCAGAGTAGCCGGGGTGCTCCGCGGGGAAAGATTCAGAGTAGCCGGGGTGCTCCGCGGGGAAAGGTTCAGAGTAGCCGGGGTGCTCCGCGGGGAAAGGTTCAGAGTAGCCGGGGTGCTCCGCGGGGAAAGGTTCAGAGTAGCCGGGGTGCTCCGCGGGGAAAGGTTCAGAGTAGCCGGGGTGCTCCGCGGGGAAAGGTTCAGAGTAGCCGGGGTGCTCCGCGGGGAAAGGTTCAGAGTAGCCGGGGTGCTCCGCGGGGAAAGGTTCAGAGTAGCCGGGCTGCTCCGCGGGGAAAGGTTCAGAGTAGCCGGGGTGCTCCGCGGGGAAAGGTTCAGAGTAGCCGGGGTGCTCCGCGGGGAAAGGTTCAGAGTAGCCGGGGTGCTCCGCGGGGAAAGGTTCAGAGTAGCCGGGGTGCTCCGCGGGGATAGGTTCAGAGTAACCGGGGTGCTCCGCTGGGAAAGGTTCAGAGTAGCCGGGGTGCTCCGCGGGGAAAGGTTCAGAGTAGCCGGGGTGCTCCGCGGGGAAAGGTTCAGAGTAGCCGGGGTGCTCCGCGGGGAAAGGTTCAGAGTAGCCGGGGTGCTCCGCGGGGAAAGGTTCAGAGTAGCCGGGGTGCTCCGCGGGGAAAGGTTCAGAGTAGCCGGGGTGCTCCGCGGGGAAAGGTTCAGAGTAGCCGGGGTGCTCCGCGGGGATAGGTTCAGAGTAACCGGGGTGCTCCGCTGGGAAAGGTTCAGAGTAGCCGGGGTGCTCCGCGGGGAAAGGTTCAGAGTAGCCGGGGTGCTCCGCGGGGAAAGGTTCAGAGTAGCCGGGGTGCTCCGCGGGGAAAGGTTCAGAGTAGCCGGGGTGCTCCGCGGGGAAAGGTTCAGAGTAGCCGGGGTGCTCCGCGGGGAAAGGTTCGGAGTAGCCGGGGGGCTCCGCGGGGAAAGGTTCGGAGTAGCCGGGGGGCTGCGCGGGGAAAGGTTTGGAGTAGACGGGGTGGGCTCTGTGGGGAAAGGTTCAGAGTAGCCAGAGGGGCTCTGTGGGGGAGGTTTTTGCAGGGTAGTAATTCTTGGATAGCTTTGAGGGGTTGCTTGTTGATTACCAGATTTTGGGTTTGTGGGATCTCCACAACATGAAGGGGTCTTGTGCAGAAACCTCTGTAAGACGTGCGCTGATAGACCCTACATATGCTTACAGGGTAGCAGGGGAGGGGTCAAGAATCATCCGCACTCGGGAAGTAGAATTTGTTTTATCAGCCCTCAGACTGGACAAATACTTGTTGTTTGACCGAATCTCCCGGCTTTTTACTACTTTGTCCGTCAACAAGCTTTCGTATTCCCTCATTAAAAACTGGGGCAAAATCGGAACTGTAGGGGGGAGGCTAGAACACCTCAAAACCAAGTATTTGGAGAGTGTGGGCAGTATGTGCAGCGCTGTGCAGACCTGCCTTACTACGACACCTTGGTAGCCATCCGCCGCCTTCTTCTTGCGCTCTCCCGTGAGTTGTTCTAGTACCCCTCTCACTACATCTGTCATCTTTCTTGCAGATCACAAGTGGGCGGCCGTTTTTTCTTGCACTGATGTAACACATTGAAACCTGCGCAGCAGAGACCGGGGAGACGGAGTGTTAAGACAGTGCAGCCGATAGACGTTTTAATACATCTGGAGTGCAGATAATTTTTGACTTCCCTCTTATTATTTCTCCAGAGCGATGTGTTTGGGTGATGGGGAGCCTCTACAGTTTCGGGCACTGGAGCCGAATCCAACCATGTGATATCTTTCATTTCACAGTATTTGACGTCTGGGAGAGCCCACTTAGTAACATAAGATGTAAGGCCGATAGAAGCCCCCTGTCCATCCAGTTCAGCCTATTACCCCCAAATGTTCATCCAGGGGAAGGCAAAAAAAACACAATCAGGTAGAAGCAAATTTTCCCCATTTAAGGGAAAAAATTCCTTCTTGACTCCAATCTGGCAATCGGAATAATCCCCGGATCACCGACCCTCCTGAGTAATCAGTGATATAACATGCAATATTGTAACACTCAAGACAGACGTCCAGAACCTATTATACTATTATATTGTATCGCCACCACTGCATCCCCAGGAGAGAGTTCCATAGACTCACTGCTCTTACAGTAAAGAATCCTCTTCTATGTTGTGTAGAAACCTTTCCTCTAAACGTAGACAGCGCCCCCTTGTCACAGTCCGGGGTATAAAAGATGATAGGAGAGATCTCTGTACTGGCCCCTGATATATCTATATAGTTATTAGAGCGACCCTTGTTACAGTTCGGGGTATAATAGATGATGGGAGAGATCTCTGTACTGACCCCTGATATATTATACATAGTTATTAGAGCGCCCCCTTGTTATAGTCCTGGGTATAATAGATGATGGGAGAGATCTCTGTACTGACCCCTGATATATTATACATAGTTATTAGAGCGCCCCTTT
The DNA here is from genome assembly GCF_035609145.1 of Eleutherodactylus coqui. NCBI lineage: Eukaryota > Metazoa > Chordata > Amphibia > Anura > Eleutherodactylidae > Eleutherodactylus > Eleutherodactylus coqui. Next base: position 2,018,843 of record NC_089843.1, on the reverse strand, counting down.
GTTACACTGCTGGGTGTAATAGATGATGGGAGAGATCTCTGTACTGACCCCTGATATATTATACATAGTTATTAGAGCTCCCCCTTGTTATAGTCCTGGGTGTAATAGATGATGGGAGAGATCTCTGTAGTGACCCCTGATATATTATACATAGTTATTAGAGCGCCTCCTTGTTATAGTCCTGGGTATAATAGATGATGGGAGAGATCTCTGTACTGACCCCTGATATATCTATATATAGTTATTAGAGCGCCCCCTTGTTACAGTCCTGGTATAATAGATGATGGGAGAGATCTCTGTACTGACCCCTGATATATCTATACATAGTTATTAGAGCGCCCCCTTGTTACAGTCCTGGTATAATAGATGATGGGAGAGATCTCTGTACTGACCCCTGATATATCTATATATAGTTATTAGAGCGCCCCCTTGTTACAGTCCAAGTATAAGAGATGATGGGAGAGATCTCTGTACTGACCTCTGATATATTATACATAGTTATTAGAGCGCCCCTTTGTTACAGTCCTGGGTATAATAGTTGATGGGAGAGACCTCTGTACTGACCCCTGATATATTATACATAGTTATTAGAGCGCCCCCTTGTTACAGTCCGGGGTATAATAGATGATAGGAGAGATCTCTGTACTGACCCCTGATATATTATACATAGTTATTAGAGCGCCCCCTTGTTACAGTCCTGGGTATAATAGATGATGGGAGAGATCTCTGTACTGACCCCTGATATATCTATACATAGTTATTAGAGCGCCCCCTTGTTACAGTCCTATGTATAATAGATGATGAGAGAGATCTCTGTACTGACCCCTGATATATCTATACATAGTTATTAGAGCGCCCCATTGTTACAGTCCTGGGTATAATAGATGATGGGAGAGATCTCTGTACTGACCCTGATATATTATACATAGTTATTAGAGCACCCCCTTGTTACAGTCACAGTCCTGTGTATAATAGATGATGGAGAGATCTCTGTACTGACCCCTGATATATCTATGCATAGTTATTAGAGCGCCCCCTTGTTACAGTCACTGGTATAATAGATGATGGGAGAGATCTCTGTACTGACCCCTGATATATTATACATAGTTATTAGAGCACCCCATTGTTACAGTCCTGGGTATAATAGATGATGGGAGAGATCTCTGTACTGACCCCTGATATATTATACATAGTTATTAGAGCACCCCATTGTTACAGTCCTGGGTATAATAGATGATGGGAGAGATCTCTGTACTGACCCTGATATATCTATACATAGTTATTAGAGCGCCCCCTTGTTACTGTCCTGGGTATAATAGATGATGGTAGAGATCTCTGTACTGACCCCCGGTATATCTATACATAGTTATTAGAGCGCCCCCTTGTTACAGTCCTGGTATAATAGATGATGGGAGAGATCTCTGTACTGACCCCTGATATATTATACATAGTTATTAGAGCGCCTCCTTGTTATAGTCCTGGGTATAATAGATGATGGGAGAGATCTCTGTACTGACCCCTGATATATCTATATATAGTTATTAGAGCGCCCCCTTGTTACAGTCCTGGGTGTAATAGATGATGGGAGAGATCTCTGTAGTGACCCCTGATATATTATACATAGTTATTAGAGCGCCCCCTTGTTATAGTCCTGCGTATAATAGATGATGGGAGAGATCTCTGTACTGACCCCTGATATATCTATATATAGTTATTAGAGCGCCCCCTTGTTACAGTCCTGGTAAAATAGATGATGGGAGAGATCTCTGTACTGACCCCTGATATATTATACATAGTTATTAGAGCGCCCCCTTGTTACAGTCCTGGTATAATAGATGATGGGAGAGATCTCTGTACTGACCTCTGATATATTATACATAGTTATTAGAGCGCCCCCTTGTTACAGTCCTGGGTATAATAGATGATGGCAGAGATCTCTGTACTGACCTCTGATATATTATACATAGTTATCAGAGCACCTCCTTGTTACAGTCCTGGGTATAATAGATGATGGGAGAGATCTCTGTACTGACCTGATATATCTATACATAGTTATTAGAGCGCCCCCTTGTTACTGTCCTGGGTATAATAGATGATGGGAGAGATCTCTGTACTGACCCCTGATGTATCTATACATAGTTATTATAGCGCCCCCTTGTTACAGTCCTGGGTATAATAGATGATGGGAGAGATCTCTGTACTGACCCCTGATATATTATACATAGTTATTAGAGCGCCCTCTTGTTACAGTCCTGGGTATAATAGATGATGGGAGAGATCTCTGTACTGACCCCTGATATATTATACATAGTTATTAGAGCGTCCCCTTGTTACAGTCCTGGGTATAATAGATGATGGAGAGATCTCTGTACAGACCGCGGATATATTATACATAGTTGTTAGAGCGTCCCCTTGTTACAGTCCTGGGTATAATAGATGATGGGAGAGATCTCTGTAACTCTATTTTTTTAGAAAAATGAAAAACATAACAAAACAAGCCTTTTGGACTAAGCCAAGAAAACAACAGAAATGTCAGCTTTCTGAAAAGACAACATGAACAGGTTTGCTTCTGTATCCATGGGACCTCCAGTATGCGCCCTTCAGACTTCCCTGTAAGCCAGATCTTTTCCGGTTAGAGACCTTTTGTTCGGACTCCAGGTGTTCTTCAGGTATTTACCGTCCGTCCGGAAACAGAATAGAAAAGGATACAATTACTAACGAGGTCATACCCCACCAGGACCGATGCTGCACAAAGATGTGTTACAGAAATTGTAGCAGAAGCCACAGCAGGAGCTGCACCGACCATCTCTATTACAGCGTGAGTATATACATCATTCTTCATTTGTGATAATTATACTCTCCATAATACAGCTTACCATACGCAATACATATACACACACACGCTTTTTTTTTGTTTTTTTTTACCCCCTCTTCTTTTCTCCCCATGTGGCCTAAATATAAACCTAAAAACAAAACCATATATCAAAAAGAAAACAACCCAAATACCCGCCTACAGACATGATGCACAGAAATATAAACCTTTTTTTTTTTAAATAATATACATATATTTATACACATAAATTTTTTTTTATTTTATTTTTTATTTTTATACTTTCTTCTTAGTTTATACTAATACGACACCTTATACCCTACACACCATACACCTTATACCCTACATACCGCACACCTTATACCCTACATACCACACACCTTATACCCTACATACCACACACCTTATACCCTACATACCGCACACCTTATACCCTACATACCGCACACCTTATACCCTACATACCACACACCTTATACCCTACATACCACACACCTTATACCCTACATACCACACACCTTATACCCTACATATCGCACACCTTATACCCTACATACCGCACACCTTATACCCTACATACCACACACCTTATACCCTACACACCATACACCTTATACCCTACATACCGCACACCTTATACCCTACATACCACACACCTTATACCCTACATACCACACACCTTATACCCTACATACCGCACACCTTATACCCTACATACCGCACACCTTATACCCTACATACCACACACCTTATACCCTACATACCGCACACCTTATACCCTACATACCACACACCTTATACCCTACATACCACACACCTTATACCCTACATACCACACACCTTATACCCTACATACCGCACACCTTATACCCTACATACCACACACCTTATACCCTACATACCACACACCTTATACCCTACATACCACACACCTTATACCCTACATACCGCACACCTTATACCCTACATACCACACACCTTATACCCTACATACCATACACCTTATACCCTACATACCGCACACCTTATACCCTACATACCGCACACCTTATACCCTACATACCGCACACCTTATACCCTACATACCACACACCTTATACCCTACATACCGCACACCTTATACCCTACATACCACACACCTTATACCCTACATACCACACACCTTATACCCTACATACCACACACCTTATACCCTACATACCACACACCTTATACCCTACATACCGCACACCTTATACCCTACATACCACACACCTTATACCCTACATACCACACACCTTATACCCTACATACCGCACACCTTATACCCTACATACCGCACACCTTATACCCTACATACCATACACCTTATACCCTACACACCGCACACCTTATACCCTACATACCATACACCTTATACCCTACATACCGCACACCTTATACCCTACACACCACACACCTTATACCCTACACACCACACACCTTATACCCTACATACCACACACCTTATACCCTACATACCACACACCTTATACCCTACATACCACACACCTTATACCCTACATACCACACACCTTATACCCTACATACCATACACCTTATACCCTACATACCGCACACCTTATACCCTACATACCGCACACCTTATACCCTACATACCGCACACCTTATACCCTACATACCGCACACCTTATACCCTACATACCGCACACCTTATACCCTACATACCACACACCTTATACCCTACATACCGCACACCTTATACCCTACATACCGCACACCTTATACCCTACATACCACACACCTTATACCCTACATACCACACACCTTATACCCTACATACCGCACACCTTATACCCTACATACCGCACACCTTATACCCTACATACCGCACACCTTATACCCTACATACCGCACACCTTATACCCTACATACCGCACACCTTATACCCTACATACCACACACCTTATACCCTACATACCATACACCTTATACCCTACACACCACACACCTTATACCCTACATACCGCACACCTTATACCCTACATACCATACACCTTATACCCTACATACCGCACACCTTATACCCTACACACCACACACCTTATACCCTACACACCACACACCTTATACCCTACATACCACACACCTTATACCCTACATACCACACACCTTATACCCTACATACCACACACCTTATACCCTACATACCACACACCTTATACCCTACATACCACACACCTTATACCCTACATACCATACACCTTATACCCTACATACCGCACACCTTATACCCTACATACCGCACACCTTATACCCTACATACCGCACACCTTATACCCTACATACCGCACACCTTATACCCTACATACCGCACACCTTATACCCTACATACCGCACACCTTATACCCTACATACCGCACACCTTATACCCTACATACCACACACCTTATACCCTACATACCGCACACCTTATACCCTACATACCGCACACCTTATACCCTACATACCACACACCTTATACCCTACATACCACACACCTTATACCCTACATACCGCACACCTTATACCCTACATACCACACACCTTATACCCTACATACCGCACACCTTATACCCTACATACCGCACACCTTATACCCTACATACCACACACCTTATACCCTACATACCATACACGTTATACCCTACATACCACACACCTTATACCCTACATACCACACACCTTATACCCTACATACCATACACCTTATACCCTACATACCGCACACCTTATACCCTACATACCCCACACCTTATACCCTACATACCACACACCTTATACCCTACATACCACACACCTTATACCCTACATACCGCACACCTTATACCCTACACACCATACACCTTATACCCTACATACCGCACACCTTATACCCTACATACCACACACCTTATACCCTACATACCACACACCTTATACCCTACATACCACACACCTTATACCCTACATACCACACACCTTATACCCTACATACCACACACCTTATACCCTACACACCATACACCTTATACCCTACATACCGCACACCTTATACCCTACATACCGCACACCTTATACCCTACATACCACACACCTTATACCCTACATACCATACACCTTATACCCTACATACCACACACCTTATACCCTACATACCATACACCTTATACCCTACATACCGCACACCTTATACCCTACATACCACACACCTTATACCCTACATACCGCACACCTTATACCCTACATACCACACACCTTATACCCTACATACCACACACCTTATACCCTACATACCGCACACCTTATACCCTACACACCGCACACCTTATACCCTACATACCGCACACCTTATACCCTACATACCACACACCTTATACCCTACATACCACACACCTTATACCCTACATACCATACACGTTATACCCTACATACCACACACCTTATTCCCTACATACCGCACACCTTATACCCTACATACCACACACCTTATACCCTACATACCACACATCTTATACCCTACATACCACACACCTTATACCCTACATACCACACACCTTATACCCTACATACCACACACCTTATACCCTACATACCACACACCTTATACCCTACATACCATACACCTTATACCCTACATACCACACACCTTATACCCTACATACCACACACCTTATACCATTAAGAAGCCCAAGTTCAGTGCTTACAAGCCCTCTTTTCTTCCTCTATTTACTAAAACAAAAAGCTATCAAGTGAATAGAATAAAATTAGCCCATCACCGGGAAAGGAGACCCCCGGCTAGGGCACTCCAAAAGAAAGACCCCTCCATAGGCGAGAGGCCCTGAGTGCACCCAACCTGTTGAACTCCAAAGAACGCACCTTCACCAGGTCCCCGAGGATGTCCCTACACACCACATCCACAGGGAGGATTTTTTGACGCGTCGAAACTAAACACCGCGCGTGCCACATGTAGTATCTAACCACTAGACTAACTAGATATAATGTGCACCTGTCCCGTCCACCCAGATCTCTGAATGCCCCATAGGCCCACTCAGGATAGGAGAGGACAGCCAGCCAAGGCCAACCAATGGAAGCCCCTACCCTTCTGTAGACCTCTGTATTAAAGGGACACTGAAGTAAGAAATGCTCCATAGTTTCCACTACAGAGCCCCACTCCTCCCGGGGACAGTCCCTCTCCTCCACCTTTCTCTACTTCAAGTTATCCCTCACATACAACTTACCATGGAAGGAGCGCCAGGCCAAATCCCAAAACTTCAATGGGACCCTTACTGAATTTAACAAAACTAACCCTACCTCTAGGTCCTGACCTGGGTAGTCTCTGAGGGCCAGTGGATTTTGGAAGCGGGTGACCAGAACCCTATTATCAAGGAACCTCCTTGACAGAGTCCTAATCTCCTCAGCTCCCAAACCCCAGCGACGGATGACCTTCAGAACCGGCGCAACGTAAGCCGGGAGATGTCCATGGGTTGAACGAAAATCTTTCACACGCCCTCCTGTCTCCCATTCCTAGAAGAAAGGCTGAAACCATGCCTTAGAGGAGACTACCCACAAAGGAGCCCTTCCTGTATTCCAGAAGTTTGCTATATTGGTTTTAAGAAAGGTATTCACTAGGAATACCACAGGGTTGACCATACACAACCCCCCTAGTCTCCTTGTGCGGTATGTGACCTCCCGCTTTACTAGGTTTAGTCGGTTCCCCCACAACAGCTGGAAGAACAGACTATAGACCCGTGTCCAAAGAGGCTCCGGCAAGATACATACACTGCCCAAATAGATTAACAACGGGAGCAGGAAAGTCTTGATAAGGCTAACCCTTTCTCTCAGGGACAAAGACCATCCCTTCCACTGGTCAACCTTCTGACTGGCATCTTTCAGTTTACCATCCCAATTTCTCCCTGGGTAATCACCCTGGCCAAATTGGATGCCTAAAACTTTTGCAAATTCTTGAGGCTCCGGGAGCGTGTCCGGGAGACTGAAATCAGGATCTCCTACCGCCAGCCAGAGACTTTCACACTTGTCCCAATTGACTCGGGATACGGAAGCCTCCGAATACCTAACCACCTCCGACATCACCCATCCAGCCTCCTCCTTGGACGAGACAAAGACAGTGACATCATCAGCGTAGGCCACCGCCCTAAGTGCAGACTCCGGCCCCTCCAGGCCCATCCCGACCCCCGCCAATGGTCCGCCACTCAACCGCCTTAAAAAGGGGTCAATTGCGAACACATATAGCAATGGGCTCAAAGGACAACCCTGGCGGACACTGGACCCCACCCCAAAGGGGCGCCCGACCCAAACGTTCACCAGCGGGAAACTCTCAGCCCCTGCATACAAAACTTTAAGCCAATCAATAAACCCTATTGGTAAACTATCTCAGAAGGACTGACCAGAGGTACTCATGGTCAACCCTATTAAAGGCCTTGGCCTGATCGAAGGACAGCAAGAACCCTTTCCAATTACCGGCCCTACCGTGTTCCACAGCCTCCCGGACACCCAGTACAGCACTAAAAGTACTTCGGCCAGGAACAGAGCAGTGCTGGTCCCCCGAAAGTAGTTTGGGTGCAAAATGCACCAGCCTGTTAAAAATGATCTTTGCAAGAACCTTCCGGTCCGTATTGAGAAATGCTATGGGACGCCAATTCTCAATCCGGGATGGATCTTTACCCTTTGACAAAATGATCAGGGCCGACCTCTTCATTGACTCTGGCAGAATGCCCGAGGATAGACATTCATTAAATATCTCGGTCAACAGGGGAGCCAACAGCTCCTTAAAGGTCCTCTAAAATTCAGATGTTAAGCCATCCAGACCTGGCGTTTTCTTGAGCGCAAGCCCATCAAAGGCCAGTCTCACTTCCTCTTCCCTGATCGGTTCCGTCAAAACGTCAAGCGACGACACCACCCCCTGCTCAGGGATGGTATCAGCCAGGAAAGCCGACATCTTGACTCGATCTAGATCCTTCTGTCAGGACAGTGTCCGGGATATGGGGGTCCCTGAGATATCCCGCAACCCCTGACCCTGCCTACTTGCCCCCCTGGGCTAACCCCCAGGGCGAAAACTGGGCGGCGGTCCCTACCCTCACTAGGGAAGCGGGACACGGGAAGACAAACAGACACTGAAGACAAAGAAACGGTAGAGTGGTCAGACAATCCGGGTCGGCAACAGGAGGGTACGCAGTACAGAGGGGTCAGGCGAAAACTAAGTCAAGGTCCAAAAGCAGAGGTAAGGAAAGCCGGGGTCACAAAGAGCAGTCAAAAATAATGCGGGTGCAGCTGGAGAACCAAACTAACACTGGCAAGGGCTGGAAGGAAAACACACACTTTTAAATGCTGTCAGAGCTCCCGCCCCCGCAGCTGATTGGGGCGGGGAGTCTGACAGCAGCAGGGCAATCAAGGAGGTGCTGGGGACACGCCCCCAGCCTTGCAGAACAGACCGTTACCAGGGAAGCCAGCTAGGTAGTCAAGTAACTAGAGAAGCACCTGCTGCCTCGCTAGCAACCCGGTGGTGACCAGTTTTACAGCGGCCCGGGGAGATTACTAGAACCAGGGCTCCCCTTCGCCGCACTCCTGTAACCCGGGTGGCATGACTGGTGGTGTGGGCACGGCGGCCGCTAGAATTGCTGGTTCTGACACCTTCCTTGCCAAATGGTGTGAGTAGAAAGATCTGACGACCTCTAGGATCTCTGAACTGGACCTTTTCAGAGATCCTGTACTATCAACCAGACCCGTTACCAACCTACTATTCACTGACAACTTACAGTTTCTGTAGGGGTCGGGCGAGCAGAATTTCCCGAAATCCCTCTCAAAAACTAAAGATGTGTGCCTATCATACTGACATCCCTTCAGCAAGGCTTTCACCCTGGAGGCCTCCTCACGGCTGCCCCCAGTCGAGACAATTTGCTCGAGTTTCCTCCTCAAAGCTTGATATAAACGGTACTGGGTCAAACTTCTGAGGTTTGAGAGCTCACGGAAATATTTTGCAACCCGTTTCTTGAAGATCTCCCACCACTCTGACTTACTATTACAAAGGCCCATCAGTGGAAGCTGGCTCTGCAGAAAATCCTCAGAGGACTGTCTTATTTCCTCCTCCTCCAGGAGTGCCGAATTTAACTTCCATAAACCTCTTCCCATCCGAGGGGTTTCTGAAACATTCAGAGTAAACATAATTAAACAGTGATCGGAGAATTCCACCTCCACCACCAGAATTGGTGAGGAGACAGCCTCCTCCTTAAAATAAAACCTATCTATTCTAGATCTACAACTACCCCGATAAAAAGTGAACCCCGTGTCGCCTGTGGTGTGCCGAACGTGGACATCCACCAGGCGAGCCTCACTCACTATATTATTCAAAGCGACGCTGTCGTAAGCCAACTTGTCTCTGGCACCTCCCCTATCACAGAGCCTCGAGACATTATTGAAATCTCCGCCAAAGATCACCAGTCGACTCGTAAAAAGAAAGGGCTTGATCCTTATGAAGAGGTCCTTCCTCTCGTTCTTGCTTGCTCTGAGGACCATAAATATTTATGAGCCGAAGCTCTGGACCTCTCATAAGGACGTCCAAGATCAAGCACCTCCCCATTTCCACCTCGATTACCCGTCTGCATTCAACCGCTGCGGTTTTAAAAAGAACCGCCACCCCGCTATATGGTTCGGCCGCAAGAGACCAATAGGAGGGCCCATGTGTCCACTCCCTCTTCGCTTTATGGATACTGGCCAGGTCTGTTAGCTTGGTCTCTTGCAAAAACAAAATATCAGCTTCATTCCGGCTGAAAAAATCAAAGGCCATAAAGCGAGCCATATCAGACTTAATGCTAGCGACATTAATGGTCGCCAACGTCAACGGGGTGAGTGCCGCCATCAAGGGTGATCGAGTTGGACAGCTCTCTTCTTTACATTACCCGATTCCCCACCAGAATCCCTACCATCCCTTTTTAAACACTCCGACATATCCATTTCTACAATATTTATATTTTTTACATGATTGTTTATTTCTTTTTGCGAACCCCCCTCCAGATTCGGAGAGGAGCTTTCACCTTTGTCCCGTGGCACTGAGTCTCCCCTAACCCCCGGAGGAACTTGTGGCCCCCCAGGGGGGAGGGGAGCGACGTCCCCCACCGGCACTACTCTATTCCTTGGCTCCCCCTCCTTCTCTAATGAGAAAGATTCAGGGTCACCTCCTTCCAGAGCCTGAAAGCGTTTTTTTAAGATGACCAGAGGGGAGCTGGGTTGGCCCTCCTTTAGCATCTGACCTGGAGGGGGAGAAGATTTCTTTTTCCCCCTCTTTTTATTCTGTTTACCCTTCTTACGTTTTTCCTTTTGCCATTCCCTACTCTCCTCATCCACACTGTCTTCTGGATGGGAACTTGATAGGGAACTGGACCTCTCCTCTTCATCTTTTGCCAGTCTCCTGACCTCTTCCTCCAAATCACTGCCCCTTATGTCCTCAGAGGTGGTCAGTGGCCCTTGGGAAATCCTACTGGATTCTCCCCCTTCCCCTGCCTCCTTTCGGGACATCTGCTGTCTGGTCTTACTCTTCCACCTTTTTCCATCACCGGACCTCCAGACCCCCTAATTCCGCCCACTCCCTCTCCAGCTGAGGCCCCGCTGCCCCGGGGTACCCCAATCAGATCAGGAGCAACATCAGCACGGGCACGCTGAGGACAGCGACTGAAGGGGTGTCCTCACAGGTTGCAGCGAATGTCTGTACACGAGGCGGCATGGTGACCCTCTCCCCCACACAATGTACACATCAGTTTGGTACATGCCACACTGAAATGTGTGGGGTCACCGCACTTGTGACAGAACTTTGGCTGCCCCTGGTAAAAGGCCAGGATCCTATCTCTTCCCAAGAAAGCAGAAGAGGGAATGTGGGTGACAGAATTTCCGGACCGCTTCAATTTCATCAGGAAAGTCCAGGCTCCAGACCAGATGCCGTACTCGTCACGGTTGCCCTACACCTCCCCGTAACGAGATATCCAGGTCATGATGTCAATGAGCTACAGTGACTCTTAACGGGTTAAAACGGTCACTGACTTCACCGTGTCCTGGCGGGAAATGTGAATCACCTCGAAATCCCGCAAGTCGGGCCTAGTCTGAACCAGCTCATAATTTGACAAGAAAAGTTCAAGACCTTCTGACCGAACAAAGCTGATATCAAACTCTGAGGTGCCAAAAGGATGGATCAGAGCAAAGATGTCATATGCCCTGAAGCCCATATTCAGCAGAAGTTCAACCACCTTCCCCCATTTTGGGCAAGTATCTTTGCTACCTATATGCCGAAGACGGACTACATTCCTTCTGGCCCCCGATGGCCCGCTTGTCGGTAGCGACCAATTTCCTCTATTCTCTCAGAAGGCCCCAAGTCCATGCCGCTGGATCCAGAACTCGAGGTTAACTTACTCACCCTCTATATTGGCCGTCTTTTCTCCCCGCATCAGGGCCTCCAAGAGACGCCGCTGTAAATTTCCCTGCCCATCCCCACGGGGAAAAGGCCTCTCTGCCCCCCCCCCCTCCCCCCCGGTAACCGCTCCAGCATAACTTTTGGGGCCAGGCACCACTGGGAGGGGAGATGGGTCAGACACAGCCCCCACCGCACCCCCCACCACTGCAACATCAGCCCTGGCCTGTTCCTGGGCACCAGTCCTATTATCTGTAGATAATGCAGCATCTCCACGAAAACCATCTGAAGACGCAGCACCACTAATATAGCACCAGATGGGTGGGCAATCATCCCCACAGCATCCCTATCTGGACAAGCCCTCCCATCCCTAGACTCCTGCCTTTGTACCTCGGCAGAGGAGGTGACCAGGTTTTGAGCCTCCCCCCACAATCTAGGACCGACTACACCCTGCATGGACCATTATAATGGCCGGGCTAGCCTGCACAGCCGGACACCCTGCTGACTTTCCTAATTTATAAGAAACACCCTCAACATCACTCACACTCTTTACATCACTCACAGTTTCCCTTCCCACAGCATCTGCCACTACCATCCCAGACATCCTCCCCTCCTGTGACTCTGGATCCACTATCATCCTCAGTGCTCCTACCAGCATTCATACTACCACCCTCCTCCTCTGCAACCACAGTAGATATGCTACACCCGCCCTCATGTAGCCCCTTCCCCTGGACCTCCTTCGCACTTCCACATCCCACCACCTGCATCCCTGTTGACACTAGTACCCCTGAAATGGGAGAAGACTTCTTCACTCCAACTGCCATTTGACCTCCATGACTTGATGTCACCGATTTTGCCACTATAACGTCACTAGGCTCCGCCCCCTTCCTAGATGCTGGCACCGCCGCCGATGCCCAGGTGTCCCGTGCTTCCAGAGCAGCTGCGATCCCGCACCCAGACTCTGACACCGCCGCTGATTTCTGCCTGCTCTGGGCGTCAGGATTAACCTCTGATAAGTTGATAGCCTGCATCCCCTCCCCGGATGCCTGTGTGCTCCGGGGGGCAGGGTCTGTCTCGGAAGACGGCACGCCACCCGCGAGCGTGCAGTCCATGGGAGTCTCAACACCCACTGCAGGTGCCTGACTAAAAACGGATGTCATACCTTTCCCTCCCTGCTCAGCATCCAACACCATTTCTGGTACCGGGGTCGGCTGAGCAGGGGGGTCTTTCCCATCCTCCCCCTGGATGCCGCTGGGAAAGATTCTCTCCCTCTGATCCATTCCCGGGACCACCACAGATTCCGAGTCTGTTTGACCAGAGGGGCTAGGAAATGGTACAAAACGGGTGCATACGACCTGTCATTGCTTCTTCTTCTGCTTGCCTTTTCCTGATCTTTCTTTGCCCTCCTCAGGTACGTCGTCCCCAAAAGAAAGATTAGACATATTAGTGGGGGATTCCATTCTTTTAATTTCTGCCATTAAATAACCACCTTCTCTCTCCCTTTCCTCCTCATCTGAGGAGTAAGAAGCACTCAGCCTTGGGCTGGGCTGCCTTGGGGGGATGGGCTGGGAAATCTCCACAGGTGATAGATCTGGAGACGCCCTGCAGGACATCACACCTGGAGAGGCCATTACACCTGCCTCATCCTCCTCACTGTCAGACACCGAGGTCACTGCTAACTCCTTCCCAGAGAGGTTCCTCATGCTGTCCAATCTCTCTTGGTTGCTCAGTCTTTCTTTAAATCCACCAGCATTCTGTAAAATATACTCTTTTCTAGTGGAATGAAGCTTGATGGCCTCTCTCACCTTCCCCATCTCTTCTGATATTGTAACACGGTCCTTTCTCCTTGTAGCAGTCTCGGCCCGAGCCTTCAAAGATTTCAGCTCCATCTGCAGCTTTTTAAGCTTCTGACCACATGCCTCAAATTCATTAGTACATAGATGAATTCTGGTACTATACTTGTTGGTGGTCTCCCCGGGACGGTGCGCACCCCACCCCTTGTACTGGATAAGGGAATCGCCACCATCCCGTCCTTGGGAAGACTCACCTTTCTTTCCAGGATGGCCTGCACTCTCCATGGAGTCTTGCTGCATCAGCCTCTGGGATCTTCTTAGTCTCTCTCTCCTGAGACCAGTAACACATCGTCATTCTCCGCTGGTCTCACCTGGGGAACGGTGGAGGATGTGCTAGATTGCACACTCATGGAGGCCCTCTCACCTCTCCAGGGAGAGGGAAAGGGCTCCAGACATGTCTGCTCAGTAGCTCAGCTCTGCTCAGACAGCAAGGCTCCACCTACACCCAACCTACTCCAGCCCCCTTGTTGCAGTCCTGGGTGGAATAGATGATAGGAGAGATCTCTGTACTGACCCCTGATATATTATACATAGTTATTAGAGTGTCCCTTATTACAGTCCTGGGTATAATAGATGATGGGAGAGATCTCTGTCCTTCCCCCCGATATATTATACATAGTTATTAGAGCGCCCCCTTGTTACAGTCCTGGGTATAATAGATGATAGTAGAGATCTCTGTACTGACCCCTGATATATTATAGATAGTTATTAGACCGCCCTCTTGTTACAGTCCTGTGTATAAATAGATGATAGAAGAGATCTCTGTACTGACCCTTGATAGATCTATACATAGTTATTAGAGCGCCCTCTTGTTACAGTCCTGGGTACAATAGATGATGGGAGAGATCTCTGTACTGACCCCTGATATACATAGTTGTTAGACCGCCCCCTTGTTACAGTCCTGGGTATAATATATGATGGGAGAGATCTCTGTACTGACCCCTGATATATCTATACATAGTTATTAGAGCTCCACCTTGTTACAGTCCTGGGTTTAATAGATAATGGGAGAGATCTCTATAGTGTCTCTTGATATATTTATAAATAGTTATTAGAGTGCCCCCTTGTTACAGTCACTGGTATAATAGATGATGGGAGAGATCTCTGTACTGACCCCTGATATATTATACATAGTTATTAGAGTGCCCCTTGTTACAGTCCTAGTATAAACAGATCATGGGAGAGATCTCTGTACTAACCCCTGATATATTATACATAGTTATTAGAGCGCCCTCTTGTTACAGTCCTAGTATAATAGATGATGTGAGAGATCTCTGTCCTTACTCCAGTATATTATACACAGTCATTAGAGGGCCCCCTTGTTACATTCCTGGGTACAATAGATGGTAAGAGAGATCTCTGTACTGACCCCTGCTATATCTATACATAGTTATTAGAGCGCCCCCTTGTTACAGTCACTGGTATAATAGATGATGGGAGAGATCTCTGTACTGACCCCTGATATATTATACATAGTTATTAGAGTGCCCCTTGTTACAGTCCTAGTATAAACAGATCATGGGAGAGATCTCTGTACTAACCCCTGATATATTATACATAGTTATTAGAGCGCCCTCTTGTTACAGTCCTAGTATAATAGATGATGTGAGAGATCTCTGTACTGACCCCTGATATATCTATATATAGTTATTAGAGTGCCCCCTTGTTACAGTCCTGGGTATAATAGATGATGGGAGAGATCTCTGTACTGATCCCTGATATACCTATACATAGTTATTAGAGTGCCCTTTTGTTACAATCCTGGGTATAATAGATGATGGAGAGATCTCTGTACTGACCCCTGAAATACCTATACATAGTTAGTAGAGGACCCCCTTGTTACAGTCCTGGTATAATAGATGATGGAAGAGATCTCTGTAAGGCCGCCTGCAGACGGGCGAGTCGGATCCGGCGGCAAGGATTCTCAAAACTTCAGTGGGACCCTTCAACAAAACTAGGCCTCCCTCTAGGTCCTGGCTTGGGCAGTCCCTGAGGATCAACGGGTTTTGGAATTGGGAGGCAAGGACCTTATTATCAAGGAGTCTTCTCGATGGGGTCTTGATCTCCATGGCCCCCAGCCCCCATCGGCAAATAAGCTTCAGAACCGGAGCAACATAAGCTGGGAGATGTCCGTGTGGCATGTGGAAGTCTTTCACATGCCCTCCTGTCTCCTATTCCTATAAGAAAGGCCAAAATCATGACTTGAAGAAGACTACCCATCAAGGAGCCCTTCCTTTATTCCAGAAGTTGGCTATATTGCTCTTTTTACTCTGTTTACTAGGAACACCACAGGATTGACCATGCCCAACCCCTCTAGTCTCCTTGTATGTTATGTAACCTCATGCTTCACTAGGTTCAGCCTATTTCCCCATAAAAGCTGGAAAAACAGGCTGTAGAATCATGTCGAGAGAGGCTCTAGCAAGATGCACATGCTGCCCAGATAGATAAACAAGGGGAGCAGGAAAATCTTGATAAGACTCAACCTTTGCCTCAGGCATAATGACCATACCTTCCATTGGTCAACGCTCTGACTGGCATCTTTCAGCCTACCCTCCCATTTTTTTCAGGATAATCACCTTAACCAAAATGGATGGCCAGAACATTTGCTGAATCTTGGGGCTCTGTAAGAATGTCTGGGAGACTAAAATCAAGATCTCCCCCTCCTAGCCAGAGACTTTCACACTTTTCCCAATTGAGTCAGCATCCAGCATACCAAGCTACCTTCAACACCACCCATTCTGCCCCCTCCCGAGAGGAGACAAAGACTGTGATATCGTCGGTCACCACCTAAGGGGGCAACCCCAGCCCCTCCCTGACCCCTGCCAAAGGCCCACGACCCAACTTCCTTAAAAAGGGGTCGATTGCAAACACATACAGCAAGGGACTCGGGACAGCCCTAACAGACACCAGACCCCACCACAAAGGGGCGCCCAACCCAACCATTCACCAGCGGGAAACTTAGCCTCGGAATACAAAGTCTTTAGCCAATTAATGAACCCATATTTCAGCAGGATTGACCAAAGGTACTCATGATTAACCCTATCAAAGCCTTTGCCTGATTCAAGGATAGCAAGAAGCCCCTCCAGTTTCTATCCCTATCCTGCTCTACAGCCTAAATCACACTATGACTTAGTTTTCCAATAGATGGTATTATTCTTATTTTCACATGTGCATGCATATACATATACACATTTATATTTGCACCCTCTTGGGTGGAGCAATTATCTTATATTTCCCAATTAGCTGTACATTGAATTTAATTCTGTAGTCATTCTGGTCAGCCAGAAGTAACCACACAGTTTTCAGTCCATCTGCTTTATTTTCAATATTGTTATTAAATTCATGATTTGTTTTCATCCTATTTTGTAACAGATATTTTCTTTGTACAAATTTATGTCAAACTACTAACGACCACTTGTCTGTGAGTATGTATGTGTGTGAGTGATTCTTATGCTCCACCCCTGGTGTCATCATCGCTCCTCACCCTGGTGTCATCATCGAAGGTCCTACAACATATATAAAACACAGAGTCTGACCAACAGAACAACACAGTTGGGGCTCTTAAAAAGGGGAGGACAAAAATAACAATGAGAATACAACTAAACTGCTATGTCAGACACAACTCAATGGTCCTGACAGAACACACTGACCTACCTCCACCACAGAGATCAGATGGGCTGAAGGACCTGTGGTGACATCACTGCTGTGGGAGGAGCCAAGCTGTGTTTGTCTTGTGTGGTAATCAAGCTAATGTGTGTGTGATGCGCCACTAAAAACACTGATACTATGATTTCCTAATAATTACTAGTCCTCCTCAAATGAAATCCTCAAATGACTGTCACTTCCCCTTCCAGGAGGGCTGAATTTAGCTTCCACAAACCTTTTCTCTGAAACATTCAGAGAAAACATAATAAACAGTGATCAGAGAATTCCACCTCCACCACCATCACCAACATTGGTGAGGAAATAGCCTTCTCCTTTAAATAAAACTTATCTATTCTAGACCTGCAGCTACCTCGATGAACAGTGAACACCGCGCTTCCTGGGGCGTGTCGAATGTAGACGTCCACCAGGCGAGCCTCACTATACTGTTTAGGGTATAGCTATCATAAGCCAACTTGTCTTTGGTACCTCCCTTGTCACAGGGCCTTGTGACATTATTGAAGTCCCCACCAAAGGCCACCAGTTGGCTTGAAGAAGAAAGGGCTTGATCCTTGTGAAGAGATCCTTCCTCTGAGATTTAGACAGAGGGCCTTAGATGTTAATGAGTCAGAGCTCTTGACCTCTCACAAGGACATCTAAGACCAAACACCTCGTCATTTCAACCTCGATCATCCGTCTGCATGAAATATCTGCAGTTTTAAAAAGGACTGCCACCCCGCTATATGGCTCGACTGCAAGATTTGATTATTTCCTGCCTATCACTGGACCCTCATCCCCATGCCCCTACTAGCCACCTTCCTCGTGGAGGACTCAATAATCTGATGCACCTCCCCAGGTTCAGAAGCCACATTGGCCCAAGAGTGAGGGCAGTGACTGTATGGGTGCTCCAAGATAACACACAGGTGGCAACGTATGTTTGAACATAATGTAGCAGTGTGTTCCACCACACAGACAACAGTCATGTTGTGTGCAGGCCAGGTGAAGTCGTCACACCTGTGACAGACCTTTAGCTGCCCCCGGTAGAAAGCCAGGATCCTATCTCTCCCCAGGAATGCTGAGGAGCAAGTGTGGGTGACCGTGTTACCGGACCTCTTTAACTGCACCAAGAAGGTCCAGGCCCTAGATCATATACCGCATTTGTCCCAATTCTTCACTGGGACCCCTCCACCTCTCCATATCGGCTTAACCAAGTCATGATGTCTATAGAAGAAAGAGACTCATTCCAAGTTAAAAACTGTCACTGTCTTCACATCATCCTGGTGAGACAAGGGGGAAACCCTGAAGTATCAACGACCGGGAAGATTCTTCACCAACTTGTTTTTTGAGCAGAAGAGCTCTAGCCCCTCTGGTCTTATGAAGCTGATGTTGAATTTGGTTGTGCCAAAAGGATGTATCAACGATGTTATGTGCCCTGAAGCCCATGTTCAGCAGCTGCTTGACTACTTCTTTTTGGACATGCCTCGTCACCACCCCACCAAAACCAGACCACATTCCTCCTGTCCTGCTTGTCAGGAGTGGCCAGTTCATATTTGCTACTCGGCCACTAGATCATGGCGCTGGATCCAAAATTCTAGATCCACCTGCTGCCCATCTATAAGAGCCATCCTTCCCATCTCAAGGCCACCAGGAGGCATTTTACATTTTCCTCCACAGCACCACCAGAGAAAGGTCTCCCAGCTGTCCCAGTGATCACACTGGCATAACTCCTCACAACAGGGGTCATCGGGATGGAGGATGGAGCCGGCATAGCCCCAACCATATTTGTCTCCACCACTGCAACTGCCTTATCACATCATTCCCACTCTCCGAGATTATTTCTCCCTTTTTACTACCTCCCTCCATCTGTTGGCCTGCAGGTTTTCTCAGTCACACTTTTATGCATTCCGACTCATTTTTCCCAATCCCACCTGCTGCTTTATTTTCCCCACGCATACTCTTATCCACACTATTTGCACACCCCTGTTGGACCCCCTATTTCTGACACCACAAACGTCTTAGCCTGGGTCCCCATTTTTCTTTTGGCTCGGGAGACCCCCTCTATAGAACCCCCAGCAGCTTTAACTGCCACGGGGCTGAATCGCACAGAGGGTCCCCCAGCCACATGCACCAAACAAACAGAACCCTCCTGAGCGATTTAGCCACTTGGAGAACGTTTCTCATTTAAATTATGCACAATTTTTCCAGCACCTTTGCATATCATTTGGGTTGTAAACTGTTTCCCCTTTTCTGTCCCCCCACCCAGATGCTGGCACCACTGCTGCTTCTGAAGCACTCTGGGTGACAGGGTCGATTGATCGATGCATGCCTCCCACAGGTGTGCAGTCCATATAATCCTCCACAGTAATGTTATCACAGTCCTCCTCCATCTTGTTGCCCCCACTATGATAGGAGTCTGGCTAATCTGAGTCGAAGGAATTCCTTCCTTTAACACTGTAGTGCTTTAGGACACATTATTCTCCTCTGTCAGTATGCCTTCCCCCCCACAGGGATTAGATTGCTGGAGAGGAGTATATAGCGGGTACTCACCACCACCTTCTTCCTGCATTGCTTCGGCCACATCCGGTGGTCCTCCTAAGCAGGTCATCTCCAATGGTGAAGCTAGATAGATCAGCAGGAGCCTTCATCTTTCAGATCTCTGCCATTAGGAAGCTGCCAGCATTACCTTCCTCGCCACTCTCATCTCATGAACCCATGCTGATATGGAGGTCTACAGCTATTTTCCTTGAGGTTTTCCAGGATGATATCTTTTGGAAACCCCTCAAACACCTTACCCTCATGTTGTGCAGAGTTAAGGCAGTACTAAGCTCTTGCTCACGATCTGAAGGCTATGAGTTCAATCCCCATATGGTTCAGATAGCCAGCTCAAGGTTGACTTAGCCTTCCATCCTTCTGAGGTTGGTAAAATGAGTACCCAGCTTGGTGGGGGGCAATAATTACCTGAAAGCGCTCCGGAATAAGTTGGCACTATACAAATAAGATTGATATATTTTTGTTTTACCCACAGGTGTTCTTAAAGCTTGGGGATTTGGTTCTAGTTCTTTTCTTGCTAATACTTGTACCTTGGGATAAGTCGATGTAAAGTGAGATGCCTTGAAAAGTAGCTGGGTACCTAGAAGACCTCCTGAAAGCTTGCATCAACTGTTCTTTGACATGAAAGAAATCGATTCTAGTGATCATGTCGTGTGGGATGGAGGCCAGGAGATTTTTAGGTTTCGGAGTTGTATGTGCATGATGAATGGTGAGTTGAAAGGATGTGCATTGTGGTGAAACAGCTTGAATCTGTTTTTGTAAAAATGATCTAAGGTCAGAAGTGGAGGCTGTTTCTGATTTCTGCAATTCCTGTCTTCTATGTCTGTAAGTTTTTGTTTCAGTGCCTCAACCTCATCCAGTACCTTGTTCTACTAAGGAGTTGTGGGCAAAGGAAAATTCAGAATCTCAAGCAGTATTTACACAACTAATAGCAAACTGTGCTTAAGATTCTTGGGCACACCTCACATCACACAGCACATGAACCCCTGTCTGTGTGCTTTGCGATGTGTGGGTGTCGGCACATTATATATCTTATTCTCGTGCAAAAATCACACGAAAATAGGACATGCTTCAAATTTTTCTATCTCGGAGCATTGCTCCAAGAGAAGAATCATAACTCTGAATAGACCTATTGCAAATAACGGGTTCTACTTTTGCACAACGTTTGTGTCTCTCGCAAAACGTGGGAATATTGGTCATGTAAATATGGCCTCTGGCTGTATTTACACAGGGAACAGCGAGTTGCGCCCAAAACTCTTGGGTTAAACTCGCCTCACAACATACAGGCACCCCGTCCGTGTGCTGTGTGATGGGCGGGACATCACACATTACTTGTATTTTTTTACAATACTCGCACAAAGCTTATAGCAATTTTTCACTCTCGGAATGTTGGTCAAAGTGAAAAGTCACTCGTGACTGAATCCATACAAATGAATGTGTTCATTTTGCGAGTCAATTCTGTCAGTGTCTTACATGGACAGAAATGACTTTGCCCATAAAGAAGTGTCTAGTAAGCATTCGGGATTCCCTTGGATGGAGATAAAGAAGTGCTGTTGTGAAGAAGAGTAGAGTGCTAATTGTTGGGGATTCCCTACTGAGAGGAACAGAGGCCACTGTCTGCAGACCTGACGCCTCACGAGAGGGCCGCTGTCTTCCAGGTGCACAAATCAGAGATGTGTCTGATAGGCTGTCAAGACTCTTCAGTCCTACAGAACACCACCCATGCCTACTAATATATGTAGGGACTAATGACATTGCAAAAAAAGGACCTTGCAACTATCTGCAGAGACTTTGAAGACCTCGGACAGAAGGTGAAGGAACTAGAAGCTCAGGTGATCTTCTCATCCATCCTCCCAGTGGATGGCCATGGAATAAGAAGGTGGAACAGGATTCTAGAGGTGAACAACTGGCTACGTCGATGGTGCCGTCAGCAAAGATTTGGATTTCTAGACCATGGAGTGAATTACCTATATGATGGACTGCTTGCTAGAGACGGGTTGTACCTTACAGAGAGGTAAGCATATATTTGGTGGGTGCCTTGCTTCACTCATTAGGAGAGCTTTAAACTAGAACAATATGGGAAGGGAAGTGAAAGGAAAAATATACAGCTAATTAATACATCCGAGAACCTCATTATTAGAAGTGGAAAGAACAACACCGATCACAAACTAACATGTTTCTACACAAATGCCCAGAGCTGGGAAACAAACAAGGAGAATTGGAGCTCCGAACTCAGGAAGAGAAATATGATGTCATCGGCATCACGGAAACTTGGTGGGATGATACACATGATTGGAATAGTTGGGAGAGTCACGCTATAAGGTATCACTGAAGACCACACATTCAATCATGTAGACGATGTACAGTTAGGGCCAGAAATATTTGGACAGTAACACAATTTTCGCGAGTTGGGCTCTGCATGCCACCGCATTGGATTTGAAATGAAGCCTCTACAACAGAATTCAAGTGCCGATTGTAACGTTTAATTTAAAGGGTTGAACAAAAATATCTGATAGAAGATGTAGGAATTGTACACATTTCTTTACAAACACTCCACATTTTAGGAGCTCAGAAGTAATTGGACAAATAAACATAACCCAAACTAAATATTTTTTTTTCAATATTTTGTTGCGAATCCTTTGGAGGCAATCACTGCCTTAAGTCTGGAACCCATGGACATCACCAAACGCTGGGTTTCCTCCTTCTTCATGCTTTGCCAGGCCTTTACAGCCGCAGCCTTCAGGTCTTGCTTGTTTGTGGGTCTTTCCGTCTGAAGTCTGGATTTGAGCAAGTGAAATGCATGCTCAATTGGGTTAAGATCTGGTGATTGACTTGGCCATTGCAGAACGTTCCACTTTTTTGCACTCATGAACTCCTGGGTAGCTTTGGCTGTATGCTTGGGGTCATCGTCCATCTGTACTGTAAAGCGCCGTCCGATCAACTTTGCAGCATTTGGCTGAATCTGGGCTGAAAGTATATCCCGGTACACTTCAGAATTCATTCGGCTACTCTTGTCTGCTGTTATGTCATCAATAAACACAAGTGACCCAGTGCCATTGAAAGCCATGCATGCCCATGCCATCACGTTGCCTCCACCATGTTTTACAGAGGATGTGGCGTGCCTTGGATCATGTGCCGTTCCCTTTCTTCTTCCCATCATTCTGGTACAGGTTGATCTTTGTCTCATCTGTCCATAGAATACTTTTCCAGAACTGGGCTGGCTTCTTGAGGTGTTTTTCGGCAAATTTAACTCTGGCCTGTCTATTTTTGGAATTGATGAATGGTTTGCATCTAGATGTGAACCCTTTGTATTTACTTTCATGGAGTCTTCTCTTTACTGTTGACTTAGAGACAGATACACCTACTTCCCTGAGAGTGTTCTGGACTTCAGTTGATGTTGTGAACGGGTTCTTCTTCACCAAAGAAAGTATGCGGCGATCATCCACCACCGTTGTCTTCCGTGGACGCCCAGGCCTTTTTGAGTTCCCAAGCTCACCAGTGAATTCCTTTTTTCTCAGAATGTACCCGACTGTTGATTTTGCTACTCCAAGCATGTCTGCTATCTCTCTGATGGATTTTTTCTTTTTTTTCAGCCTCAGGATGTTCTGCTTCACCTCAATTGAGAGTTCCTTTGACCGCTTGTTGTCTGGTCACAGCAACAGCTTCCAAATCCAAAACCACACACCTGGAATCAACCCCAGACCTTTTAACTACTTAATTGATTACAGGTTAACGAGGGAGACGCCTTCTGAGTTAATTGCAGCCCTTAGAGTCCATTGTCCAATTACTTTTGGTCCCTTGAAAAGGAGGAGGCTATGCATTACAGAGCTATGATTCCTAAACCCTTTCTCCGATTTGGATGTGGAAACTCTCATATTGCAGCTGGGAGTGTGCACCTTCAGCCCATATTATATATATAATTGTATTTATGAACATGTTTTTGTAAACAGCTAAAATAACAAAACTTGTGTCACTGTCCAAATATTTCTGGCCCTAACTGTATACTGATCTACAGTTTAGGTATTGTTTTAGCCTGTAGGGAGCTTCTTCTCTTGCATGCTGAATGCTTTTACAGCATTTGCATCTATTCAAGCCACATTTGTAAGCCCCTAAAAGAGGTTTAGATAATGGAAAGATTTTTCTTGTTATTTGTGTTGTGCAGGCAGGAGGGGGCATTTTTAAGGGTCTTATTCTTGCAAAAGACTACTTTCGGTTGTTCAGAAATGTCATTTTGCAAGAATGGGTCACCTTTTAAAATATCCCAATGCCGTAGGATTTTTTTCACAGAGGCATATTGAGTATATATTGTAGGTCATCTACAAACAAGTCCAACTTATGATCAGAGGGTCCCTCCATCATTCCCTTCATGGACCCATTTTTCCTAATAGCATTGGTTAGTGATTCCATAGATAGGACATAGAGCAGAGGCGAGAGAAAGCCACCATGTCAGATAGCGTTGTGGATTGAGATAGTGTCTGACAGATTCATCCTGATTCTAGTCGATCGGCCATTGTACAGTACCATAATCTATTCTCTCATCCTCTGCCCCAGCCCCACATGACAGAGGGTCCCCTCCAGAAATCTTCACCTGACCCTGTCGAACGCCTTTTCTGCATCCACCACCAGCAAGCAGAGTGGTCAGTTCCCCCCTCTAGCTTGAGAAATCAGGGAGATAGGCTTAATAGTATTATCCCTGGCTTCTCTACCATGGACAAATCCCACTTGTTCTCTATGGATCAGCTCTGGGATATGTTTACTAATCCTATTAGCGATAAGTTTGGCAAACATTTATTGGTGGTGTCGCCCGGGGGTCGCCTGGTGTGGTCGGCGTCCAGACCGGTGGCGGGCGTGGGGGCCGCGGTGCTGCTGAGCAGGGCCTCGGCGGCCAGGCTCAGAGTTCCCCTGTTAGGGGGCACAGCCAGAAGAGGGCCAGACTTCATACATTACCAGCCAGCACGTCACCAGGCTCTGCCCTGACCTAGGTGAGGTTTGGGGTATTTCGCTCCTCAGACACTGTCAGTCCCTGCCAATGTTTGCTAATTGTTCTCCAGCTAACACCCGCTCATGTTGCTCGTTCCAGTCTTCTGACGCGGTTTCCTTTGACCTTGCTCCTGATGTTCCCTATTACTTGATTGCTCTTTGGTTTGATTGTCTCTCTAGTCCTGTCTTGGATTTTTGTTATTGTCTGGGGTTTGGTTAGTTGGTCTCTCCTGTCCCTTTCCCTGGGGTCCCTTCAGTGCAGAGTAGGGACCGCCGCCCAGTTGTCACCCTGGCGGTTAGCCCAGGGGGAAAAGTAGGTAGGGACAGGGGAGAGGGTTGGTTGTAGGGACATCCAGTCTTCCGTTCCTAGCCGACCCTGACAGAAACACTGGCCATACAAAGATTCGGGGGTTGAAGGTGAACCCGAATATCTGTTCATTATGGAGGCAGTTACAGCAGTAATAAATCAGGTCCAGAATTTCACTATGGTGGCACAGGATTTGTCGGCTCGTCTCTTGCACCAGGAGCAGGCAGTGGCAGAGACTCCTGCAATGGTATCACAGGGACCTTTACCTATTTGTGAACCCAAGGCAACTCTACCTGACTTCTTTTCTGGTGACCATAAGGCATTTTTTGCATTCCGTGAGGGATGTAGACTATATTTTTGCTTGCGCCCACACTCCTCGGGGTCAGAACATCAGAGGGTTGGAATTGTTATTTTCAGACTAAGAGGGGACCCACAGAATTGGGCCTTTTCATTACCATCAGATTCCCCCTCTTGTCAGTCGGTAAATGCCTTTTTCTCCACCTTTGGTCAGATATACGATGAGCCAGATCGGGCAGGTTATGCTGTTTCTAAATTATTGAGCCTGCGTCAAGGTAAGATGACGGCCGAGGAGTTTTGTTCACAATTCCAACACTTCTGTGTAGATTCCGGGTGGAATGATCGGGCCTTAAAGGACCTATTTTTGACCAGGCTCTCTGAGTCGGTAAAGGACTTGTTGTTGGGTTACCCAGAGCCTAAGACATTAGAAACGGCAATGACCTTGGCAGTATGAGCTGACCGGCGTCTGAGGGCTAAAGGGGTCACTAGACCGGAGAGCCTCACCGCGGCCTGTAAAGAGCAGCACCCCAGTTCCCCCAGTAACCAGATTGAGAAGATGGAACTGGGATACCTGTCAGCACCGGAGCGCCGGGCTTTCCGACAAAGAGACAGGTTGTGCTTCTACTGTGAGGACCCTGAACATCTTGTGACCAGAGATGGCAGCAGGAAAAGTTCCGCTCCTAGGTGATATCCGGAAGGATTCCCTAGGAGCTCAGGTACTTCCTGGTTTTTCCAAGTTGCTTCTCCCTTGTTCCATTCTATTGGGTTCCTGCCTCATGTCTGGTAACGCCTTTCTCAATTCAGGGGCGGCAGTTAATTTTGTGAATTTTGAGTTTGTCAAGTCCATAGCTTCTGAGTTGCGAGATTTAAATCCCAATTTACAGGTCTCTGGAATTGATGCTACCCCGCTGGCCGCAGATTTGATAAAGACGATTACACCGAAACTAAGGTTTTCCGTGGGAGCTCTACATTCAGAGATCTGTACATTTTTGGTGAAGGTCTATCGGTTGATCTTGTGTTGGGGCTACCGTGGTTGCAACTACATAACCCTATTATCGATTGGGCAGCTTCCGAGCTGATACAGTGGGGTACAGGATGCAAGGACCATTTGACAACTGTCCAGTTGCATTCCCCTGGTTGCGAGGTGGCCGACCTACCTAAGTATTTAGAAGAATTCACAGATGTATTTTCCAAACAGCTTTCGGAAGCTTCACCCCCTCACAGGGAATGGGATTGCTAGATTGATCTCCTTCCCGGAAGTAAGATCCCTAAGGGAGGTATCTACAATGTTACTGTGCCTGAACGGGAAGCTATGAAGGAGTATGTAACGGAGAGCCTGGCCAAGGGCCATATATGCCATTCTGAGTCTCCTGCTGGGGCCGGTCTGTTTTTTGTGGAGAAGAAGGATGGTAGTTGGCCTTGTATTCATTATCGAGCGTTAAATATGATTACTGTAAAAAATCAATAATCGCTTCCACTGATTCATGATTTACTTAATCAGGTTGAGGGGGCTAGATGGTTCTCCAAGCTCCATCTGAGGGGAGCTTACAACATGATTAGAATCTGTGAAGGGGATGAATGGAAAACCGCATTTAATATTCTGTTTGGACATTTTGAATGTTTAGTAATGCCGTTTGGATTATGCAATGCTCCAGCCATTTTTCAGGGCTTCATGAACGCCATTTTTCACGATATCACACGGGCCTTTATGGTGGTATATTTGGATGACATATTAATTTTCTCTCCCAATTGGGAATCTCATGTGAGGCATTTACAGGTTGTTCTTTTGCGTCTTCGAGACAATAAGTTATTTGCCAAATTGGAGAAATGTCAGTTTGGGGTGCAGAAGGTGTTGTTTTTGGGCTATGTGATAACTCCCTCTGCCATTCAGATGGATTCCGATAAGGTTCGGGCCATAAATGACATTGCAGCGCTTTCTTGGTTTCACAAATTTTTACCGTAAGTTCATCAGGAACTTTTCTGTGGTGGACAAACCATTGATGGACCTAACCAAGAAGGGCGCTGATTTAGTTAACTGGTCACCTGAGGCAATAGAGGCTTTTGTATCTTTGAAGAAGGCATTTTTGTCAGCTCCCGTATTGGTACAACCTGATCTGGACCAGCCTTTTGTGGTGGAGGTAGACATGTCCAAACATCGGGTGGGTGCAGTTTTGTCGCAAGGCTCCACGTCTCTAACTAAGTTGCAGCCATGTGCCTTCTTTTCTAGGAAATTTGGTCCGGCGGAGAGAAACTATGATATTGTCAATAGAGAACTATTGGCCATCAAATGGGCGTTTGAGTGGAGACATTTTCTGGAAGGGGCTAAGCATCAAGTTACAGTATTTACTGATCATAAAAATTTTATATAATTAGAGTCCGCCAAAGGTCTAAATGCGCGACAGGCCTGGTGGGCTTTGTTCTTCTCACGTTTTAATTTTGTTGTTATATATATTCCAGGCTCTAAGAACGTCAGGGCTGATGCTTTATCTCGTAGTTCTGGAGCTCCTGAGCAGGAGGATTCCCACTCTGAGGGGATCTTGTCACCTGGGATAGTGGTGGCGGCCTTGATGTCAGATGTATCCAATCAGATTTTGGTGGCGCAGGCTGATGCCCCAGTCTCTCTTCCAGAAGGGAAGCTTTTTGTACAGTTGCAGGTACTGGAGGAGGTCCATACATCAGTCTTAGCGGGTCACCCGGGAATCCGTAGTATGTTAGAATTATGCAGACATTCGTACTGGTGGCCGGGATGTCAGGAGTTTTGTGGAGGCCTGTACCACCTGCGCTCATGGGAAGAGTGTTAGGAGACGCCCTGAGGGGCCTATACTACCACTACCTGTTCCATCCAGACCATGGTCACACTTATCCACGGATTTCATCACCGACCTACCCGTTTCTCAAGGGTATTCTGTAATATGGGTGGTAGTTGACCATTTTTCTAATTTTGTTCCATTAAAGAAGTAACCTTTGGCTCCTGAATTGGCGTCTATTTTCATTAAGGAAGTGGTACGGTTGCATGGTATGAAGATTTCAGGCCTGAATATGAGTTTGTCTTGTATATATGAAGGTCTAAGGCCTAAATATGATTTTGTCTACCACTTCTTGACACAGCTAAATAAGATTTTCTGGGCAGACTGCTATCAGTACAACTCAGCAAAATTTACTAATCGCATTTCTTGTTTAACTGGAACTGCCAACGGAATGTATTATTGGAATGTGAAAAGTTGTACAATCTAAGAGAACATCTCTAAGAAACAATGTATGTATCAGGCATAAAGCCCGCCCTGTGTCATGTTACTATATAAGTTGGGACATATGTAATAAAGGTAGATTGCTTTGCACATAGACCAGACTGTGTCATAACCACCTCTGATTTGGAGCCTCACAGCATAGTGATGGAACAAATGAATTTCCCTATCAAACTGGCGCCCAACTTGAGGGGCTTGGAGGAACAAGAGGACCACCTACACCTCGAACCCCCCCCCCCCCGCCCCCAGACCCAGATGGGACAGGGAGCCACTTGGAACCACGGATTGACAAAACTGTGAAGTAAGGTAAGGCTTTATCTTGCCACAATATATTAGTGTTTCCTGGCCGCTCCTTTCCTGTCCGAGGGGTAAGAAGTGCATGCCTCTTATAAGTCTTCAAATTTTTAAAAGAATCCATATGGTGGGCTGAATATGCTGTGCGGGTGTTCTTTAACTGTTATTGTCTTTATTTGTTACTTTGCGTGGTCAGTTTACAGAATATGAAACCCTTTTGCCGATCTCTGAAAGGCATGGTATAAATTGTACCAGGGAAGCCTAAAGTATTTAGGGGATAGAATCCCTGATGGGATCCTCTTATAGGCATAAGAGAAGTAGTAGAAACGAGGGGAAATAAGCAGGGTGAGGAAGTACTGACACTTACAGACAGTGAGGAAGTACTGACACTTAAAAGAAGGAACTGACATGTAAATGTTTTTGTCTTTATGTGTGCCTGTTTATGAGTGAGTGATTGAGAGGAGCTGACCTGATCTACTGAACCTGACCTCCGGGGTGCAAATATAAATCTCTGTGTCCCGTTTTAACAGGAACCCGATCAGTGATGCTGAAAGGAGTCCCTAACAAGGCCACGATTATGGACAGGGCCCCCTGCGGTTCCGTTTGTATATTTCAACGGCCAGGGGATTGTTTTATGTGTGTGAAACAATAAAAATAATAGGCCTCTTGGTATACATAAGACGCCAGCCATTGGCAATACTGCTGGTAGAGAGGATAAGGTGTGGAAGACTGCAGGGAAAAAAGTGAAACAAAGAAGGCATGGATGCAATAAGTAGAGGATGTGATAAATGGTTAACACACGTAGGATATGAAGGAACAGGAGTATTAGACCCCAGCATTGGGATAGATTTGCAGAAAGTCATGCTGGATGGGTAAAAGATAATGGACTACAGGAAATGTAGAATAGTTGGAAAAATGCAAGTAAAGATATAGAAGAAGGTTTAACAGTGATAATAGTTGCTAACTGAAGTGGTGAATCTAAGTATGTGGGTGGACATGGACATAAGTTGTATTGTGTTTGTTGTTGGATAACCGATACTGGACAAAACATGGAAAATCCGCGGTACATAAGAGTTTTACTTATATATATATGTTTTGTCCGCTGTCGGCAGTCCTATGTACAGTAAATACAATCCCAGTTTCTACTTCACATGATAAACATATCAGTCCGTATAGGAATGAATAAAACCCCAGTGAGTGTGAATTTGCAGTTTTGTAAGGTGGGGCAAGCACATTACACTCTAGGTTAAGTCTAAATAGACCCACAGTCCAGGCTATTTGCACATAATAGAAGATGGTTATAGGCAGTGGAGCCTGTTATACAGTTCTACTATTTGTCTGGAGAAGTTTCTGTGTGCTATAGGAGATAAGTTAAATTCCAAAGGGTGTGTGTGTGTGGGAAGGGGGGGGGGGTACTGTGCTGTAGAGGGCCTACTAGTCTCTGCAAAGAAATGTGATTTGAGAATTGGTTATATTTGGCTGCACAGGACGGGCCCGTATGTTGTATTATATGAAATATATACTGTTCAATGGCTGAAAATTAGAGATGAGCGAGCAGACTCGTCCAAGCTTGATGCTTGTTCAAGCATTAGGGTGCTTGCGATGCTCGTTACTCGAGACGAGCACCACGCGGTACTCGAGTCAATTCCTTTTTCTTCCCTGCATGTTTAGCGCCATTTTCTAGCCAATAGACATGCAGGGAAGGCATTACCACTTCCTGCTGTGACGTTCCAGCCCTATCCCACCTCCCTGCAGTGAGTGGCTGGCGAGATGAAGTGACCGCTGAGTATTTAAAGTGGTCCCGCCCGCGGCTCGCCTCAGACACACACTGGGAGAGTATAAGGAAAGTGCTGCTGCTGATATAGAGAAAGTGTTAGCAGAAGTGCTGTCTTCAAGAACCCCAACGGTCCTTCTTAGGGCTACATCTGAATTTGTGAATTTTACTGGGTGTCTGCTGGGAGTTGTAGTGCTTCAGTATTACACAGCTAGGCCTGTTTGCAGCCTTCTGTATAATTTTTTGTGTTACAATACCGCTCTCTGCGTGAAAGTGAGCGCAAATAATTCCATAATTATTTACTCCGGTCGGTGTCTGCAGTGAATTATACGCACAGCGTACGGCCAACACAGCCACTTATAGAGGGAAAGTGATATAGACAGTATACAGCCTGTATTCTTTTTTTTTTTAAAAAACTAAAGCTCCTTCGTTGGACTGCATCTGACCATGTGCACTTTACAGGGTAGCTGCTGGGAGTTGTAGTGCTTCACTATTACGCAGCTAGGCCTGTTTGCAGCCTTCCGTAATTTTTTTTCTCGCTGGAGTTTGCGTTACAATTCCGCTCTCAGCGTGAAAGTGAGCGCAATAATTCCATGCTTATTTATACCGTTGTGTGTCTGCAGTGAATTAGACCGCGGTCTCACCGCTAAACAGTACTGTAATATTACCGGGGCCACTGCAAAGTATTTCAGCTCTGCCGCTGTGCAGAGCGTCTCACAATACCCTTTCCTTGGTGGGGTTGAGATCGCCGCAGTTACCAGCACTATTCACTGGCTTTACAGTCTTCTCCCACTCCACACAGCCTCTATTATCTACAAGTCTCTGCGAGCGGTAAATTACCCCTAGGTATCAGCGCAAGACAGAGGTCACAGCATAGAGCCTCCGCTATCTACAAGTCTCTGTGTGCGGTGAATTAAGCCACAGTTGTCAGCGCTGTACAGTGGGGTAATTTATTTGGCCCCTGCTCTATTCGTAATCTGCCATGATGAGGGGTAGGGGTAAGGGTCAAGGGCGCGGAGGTCCAAGTGAGGGTGTGGGCACAGGCCGAGTTCCTGGTCCAGTTTGAATCACAGCCGGCTGCTGCGGGATTAGGAGAGAGGCAAGTTTCTAGGGTCCCCAGCTTCATATCACAATTTATGGATCCACGTGGTAGACCTTTATTACAAACAGAGCAGTGTGAGCAGGTCCTGTCGTGGATGGCAGAAAGTGCATCCAGCAATCTATCGACCACCGACTCTTCTACGCAGTCCACTGCTGCAACTCTGAATCCTCTGGCTGCTGCTCCTCCTTCCTCCCAGCCTCCTCACTCCATGAAAATGACACATTCTGATGAGTAGGCAGACTCCCAGGAACTGTTCTCGGGTCCCTGCCTTGAGTGGGAAAAAATGGTTCCTTTCTCACCTGAGGAGTTTGTCGTGACCGATGCCCAACCTTTGGAAAGTTCCCGGGGTCCGGGTGATGAGGCTGGGGACTTCCGGCAACTGTCTCAAGAGCTTTCAGTGGGTGAGGAAGATGATGATGATGATGAAACACAGTTGTCTATCAGTGAGGTAGTAGTAAGGGCAGTAAGTCCGAGGGACGAGCGCACAGAGGATTCGGAGGAAGAGCAGCTGGACGATGAGATGACTGACCCCACCTGGTTTGCTAAGCCTACTGAGGACAGGTCTTCAGAGGGGGAGGCAAGTGCAGCAGCAGGACAGGTTGGAAGAGGCAGTGGGGTGGCTAGGGGTAGAGGCAGGGCCAGAGCGAAGAATCCCCCAACTGTTTCCCAAAGCACACCCTCGCGCCAAGCCTCCGTGCAGAGGGCTAGGTGTTCAAAGGTGTGGATGTTTTTCAGTGAGAGCGCGGACGACCAACGAACAGTGCTGTGCAACCTGTGTCCCGCCAAGATCAGCCGGGGAGCCACCAGTACCAGCCTCACCACCACCAGCATGCACAGGCATATGATGGCCAAGCACCCCACAAGGTGGGATGAAGGTTGTTCACCGCCTCCGGGTCGCACCACTGCCTCTCCCCCTGTGCCCCAACCTGCCACTGAGATCCAACCCCCCTCTCAGGACACAGGCACGAGCGCCTCCTGGCCTGCACCCACACCCTCACCCCCACTGTCCTCGACCCTATCCAGCAATGTCTCTCAGCGCAGCGTTCAACTGTCGCTAGCACAAGCGTTGGAGCGAAAGCGTAAATACGTCGCCACACACCCGCATGCACAAGCTTTAAACGTGCACATTGCCAAATTAATCAGCCTGGAGATGCTGCCGTACAGGCTTGTGGAAACGGAGGCTTTCAAAAACATGATGGCGGCAGCGGTCCCACGCTACTCGGTCCCCAGTCGCCACTATTTTTCCCGGTGTGCCATCCTAGCCCTACACCAGCACGTCTCCCGCAACATAAGTCGTGCCCTCACCAACGCGGTTACTTGGAAGGTCCACTTAACCACAGACACGTGGACAAGTACTGGCGGGCAGGGCCACTATATCTCCCGGACAGCACATTGGGTGAATTTGGTGGAGGCTGGGACCGATCACATCCTACCCACACCCAGAATAGCGGGTCCTACCTCGGTGCTGGTATCTGCGGCGGTCTATGCCACCTCCTCTAAACCCTCCCCCTTCTCCTTTCCTAAGCAACCTCTACCTCTCAATTAAGAAGTGTAGGCAGCTTATTGCCAGCAGTCGGTGTGGCGCAGCGTGGCAGCACAGCGGTGGGCAAGCATCAGCAGGCCGTGCTGAAACTACTCAGCTTAGGTGACAAGAGACACACGGCCCCCGAACTATTGCAGGGTCTGACAGAGCAGATCGACCTCTGGCTTTCGCCGCTGAGCCTCCAACCGGGCATGGTCTTGTGTGACAACGGCCGTAACCTGGTAGCGGCTCTGCAGCTCGGCAGCCTCACACACGTGCCATGCCTGGCCCACGTCTTCAATCTGGTGGTTCGCCGGTTTTTGAAAAACTACCCCAACTTGTCTGACCTGCTCGGTAAGGTGCGCCGCGTCTGCGCACATTTCCGCAAGTCCACCACGGACGCTACCACCCTGAGGACCCTGCAACATCGGTTTAATCTGCCAGAGCCCCGACTACTGTGCGACGTGCCCACACGGTGGAATTCTATGCTGCACATGTTGGCCGCGCTCTATGAGCAGCATAGAGCAATAGTGGAATACCAACTCCAACATGGGCGGCGAAGTGGTAGTTAGCCTCCCCAATTCTTTACCGAGGAGTGGGCCTGGATGGCAGACATCTGCCAGGTCCTCGGAAACTTTGAGGAGTCTACCCAGATGGTGAGCGGCGATGCTGCAATCATTAGCGTTACCATACTGCTGCTTTGTCTGCTGAGAAGTTCGCTGCAAGACATAAAGGCCGACGCTTTGCGGTTGGAACAGGAGACAGGGGATGACAGTATGTCGCTTGATAGCCAGACCACCCTCATGCCTATATCTCAGCGCGTTTTGGAGGAGGAGGAGGAGGAGGAGGCGGAGGAGCAGGAGGAGGGGGAAGAGACAGCTGGGCACACTGCAGAGGGTACCCATGCTGCTTGCCTCTCATCTGTTCAGCGTGTATGGGCTGTGGAGGAGGAGGATCCTGAAAGTCATCTTCCTAGTGAGGACAGCCATGTCTTGCGTACTGGCACCGTGGCACACATGGCTGACTTCATGTTAGGCTGCCTTTCTCGTGATCCTCGCGTTAGACGCATTCTGGCCAACACAGATTACTGGGTGTACACCCTTCTCGACCCACGATACAAGGAGAACCTTTCCACTCTCATTCCCGAAGAGGAAAGGGGTACGAGAGTGATGCAATACCACAGGGCCCTGGTGAACAAAGTGATGCTAAACTTCTCATCTGACAGCGCTAGTGGCAGAAGGCGTAGTTCCGAGGGCCAAGTAGCAGGGGAGGCGTGGAGATCAGGCAGCATGTTCAGCGCAGGCAGGGGAACACTCTCCAAGGCCTTTGCCAGCTTTATGGCTCCCCAGCAAGACTGTGTCACCACTCCCCAGTCAAGGCTGAGTAAAAAGATGGTGAGGGAGTACGTAGCCGATCATACCACCGTCCTCCGTGATGCCTCCGCTCCATACAACTATTGGGTGTCAAAGCTGGACACGTGGCCTGAACTTGCGCTGTATGCCCTGGAGGTGCTGGCTTGCCCTGCTGCTAGTGTCTTGTCAGAGAGGGTGTTTAGTGCAGCTGGGGGAATCATCACGGATAAGCGTTCCTGCCTGTCAACTACCAGTGCCGACATGCTTACACTCGAAAAGATGAACAAAGCCTGGATTTCCCCAGACTTCTGTTCTCCACCGGCGGAGAGCAGCGGAACCTAAAGATTCTTTTCGCTGCAACCGCAGATAAAAGCATTCTTCTCTATCACCGGGAAAAAAGGGGCATTTAGCTTTGTCGATTTGTCTCTGATATTAGTCCTCCTCCTCCTGAAACATCATGTCATCGCGCTGAACTGCCAATTTTTCTGCGGCCCAAAAGGCTCATCTAACAATTTTTTTCCAATTTTTCAAAGTTTTAAAAGTATCGATACTTTAATATGAACCAATTTTTTGAACAGGGCTGCCTCCAGGCTCTGTTACAAATTAAGCAACAGCGAGCTGTATCTTTAAAAAAATATTTATGGGTTTCACCTGCCCTCTTGGTTGAGCAATTTTTCAGAGGTACATTTGTACTCTTGGTACTCTAATTTTTCTGGCCCTTGCCTATACTCTTCACTAACTAATTTTTCTGGCCTTCGCCTACAGTCATGGTACCCCAATTTTCAGGGGTTCGCCTATACTCTTGCTACAGAAATTTTACTGGGGTATGACTATACTTCTGCTACATAAATGTTACTGGGGTCTGCCTAGACTTCTGCTACATAAATGTTACTGGGGTCTGCCTATACTTCTGCCACATAAATGTTACAGGGGTCTGCCTATACTCCTGCTACAGGAATGTTTCAGGGGTCTACCTATACTTCTGCTACATAAGTGTTACTGGGGTCTGCCTATACTTCTGCCACATAAATGTTACAGGGGTCTGCCTATACTTCTGCTACAAAAATGTTACTGGGGTCTGCCTATACTTCTGCCACAGAAATGTTACTGGGGTCTGTCTATACTGTTACTACAGAAATGTTACTGGGGTCTGCCTATACTTCTGCTACAGAAATGTTACAGGGGGCTTCCTATACGTCTGCTACAGAAATGTTACAGGGGTCTGCCTATACTTCTGCTAGAAAAATGTTACAGGGGTCTGCCTATACTTCTGCCACATAAATGTTATAGGGGTCTGCCGATACTTCTGCTACGGAAATGTTACTGGGGTCTGTCTCTACTTCAGCTACAGAAATGTTACAGGGGTCTGCCTATATTTCTGTCACATAAATGTTACAGGGATCTGCCTATACT
The DNA here is from genome assembly GCF_035609145.1 of Eleutherodactylus coqui. NCBI lineage: Eukaryota > Metazoa > Chordata > Amphibia > Anura > Eleutherodactylidae > Eleutherodactylus > Eleutherodactylus coqui. The sequence continues at coordinate 1,982,270 of NC_089843.1, read as the reverse complement.
TCTGCTACAGAAATGTTACTGGGGTCTGTCTATACTGTTACTACAGAAATGTTACTGGGGTCTGCCTATACTTCTGCTACAGAAATGTTACAGGGGTCAGCCTATACTTCTGCCACATAAATGTTACAGGGGTCTGCCGATACCTCTGCTACAGAAATGTTACTGGGGTCTGCCTATACTGTTACTACTGAAATGTTACAGGGGTCTGCCTATACTTCTACTACCGAAATGTTACTGGGGTCTGCCTATACTGCTGCTACAAAAATGTTACAGGGGTCTGCCTATATTGCTGCTACAAAAATGTTACTGGAGTCTGCCTATACTGTTACTACTGAAATGTTACAGGGGTCTGCCTATACTTCCACTACCGAAATATTACTGGGGTCTGCCTATATTGCTGCTACAAAAATGTTACAGGGGTCTGCCTATACTGCTGCCACAGAAATGTTATAGGGGTCTGTCTATACTGCTGCTACAGAAATGTTACTGTGGTCTGCCTATACTTCTACTACAGAAATGGTACTGGGGTCTGCCTATACTGCTGCTACAGAACTGGGCATCATGTATTTTCTCCCATGTTACTACAGTTATCTGAGACACTGGTTTGGACCAAAGAAGACGAGCATTACTGCATTAATGAGACGTTCACTGCTGTACTAGCATCGGAGTCCGCTTCATGCCCCCGATTGCTGAGGGTGTGGGCTGAGGCCTATGTCCTGGGGGAACTGCAACTGCGCCAGGTCGGGCCTGTGGAACTTGTTCCAGGTTAATCCAGTCTTTGGAGCAGTGAAAGAAAACGTAACTGATTTACTGAGACCTTCACAGATGTACTAGCATCAAAGTCCGCTTTATGCCCACGATTGCTGAGGGTGTGGGCTGAGGCCTATGTCCTGGGGAAAATGCAACTGCGCCAGGTCGGGCCTGTGGAACTTGTTCCTGGTTAATCCAGTCTTTGGAGTGGTGAAAGAAAACATAACTGATTTAATGAGACCTTCACAGCTGTACTAGCATCGAAGTCCGCTTTATGCCCACGATTGCTGAGGGTGTGGGCTGAGGCCTATGTTCTAGGGGAACTGCAACTGCACCAGGTTGGGCCTGTGGAACTTTTTCCTCATTAATGCAGTCTTTGGAGTGGTGAAAGAAAACGTAACTGATTTAATGAAACCTTCACAGCTCTACTAGCATCGGAGTCCGCTTCATGCCCGCATTTGCTGAGGGTGTGGGCTGAGGCCTATGTCCTGGGGTAACTGCAACTGCGCCAGGTTGGGCCTGTGGAACTTGTTCCAGGTAAATCCAGTCTTTGGAGCGGTGAAAGAAAACGTAACTGCATTAATGAGACGTTCACAGCTGTACTAGCATCGGAGTCCGCTTCATGCCCGCGTTTGCTGAGGGTGTGTGCAGTGACCTATGTCCTCGACGAAGTGAAAGTCTGCCATGTTTGGGCACTGATTTCTTCATGTTTATTACTTTCTTTTGGTTCCTTCGGCTCGCCTATGCTGTGGGTGCACAAAGACTTCCCATAGCGGTGTTTTACCTGTCTGGCACAAAGTCACTGACTGACTTGGGTAGGGTGCAGAATGCAGATGGCTTTCCCCTTGCGGTGTCAATTGAGCTATCCGACACCTACACAGAATGAATACTGTGTGGGCACATAGATTTTCCCAGTGCTATGAGTTCCCATTGCGTTGCTTTACCTGTCTGGCACAAATACACTGACTGACTAGGGTAGAAATGTGGACCGAGGTCCTTGGCGGGGTGAAACTCTGCCATGTTTGGCGCTCTGATTTCTTCTTGTGTAATACCATCTTTGTGCACCGACAGCATAGGCGAGCCCAAGGAACTCAAAGACTTTCCATTGCGGTGTTGAGCTATCTAACACCTACACAGAATGAATTGTGTGGGGACACATGGATTTCCCATTGCTATGTAAGTCACGGCACCTTGGGTCACACAAGGTGGAGGCTGGGACCGAGCCTGACCCTGGGCCCAGTCACGTGCTTCCCACACAGTATATTGCTGCATTGTGGAGATGTGTGGAAGTGCTGGCACCTAAGTCCCCTTTATGACCAAATTTGCAGCTCCTGACTATTTTGTGACGGAGGTGGCACGGGATTGGAATGATCGTACGTCAATTTATTATCGATTCTCAACAGCATTGTGGGCTATCGACCCCCCCCCCCCCTTTCAAAGAGGGTCGCTGCCTGGCCCTGCCAACCCTCTGCAGTGTGTGCCTCCAGTTCCTCCTCATTGCAGGTGCACTTGGAAATAGACATGAGGGTGGTCTAGCTATGAAGAGAGTGTGTGGCATGAGGCCAGCTGAAGTCTGCGCAGGGAAACTTTTGTGTGCGCTGTGGACGCAGGGTCGTGTGGGGGGGTTGGGCAGCATGTAACCCAGGAGAAGAGGCAGTGGTGTGTCCCGCAGGCAGTGATTGTGCTTGGTTGCAGGTAGTGTGGTGCTTAGCTAAGGTGTACCTTGCTAATGAGGGTTTGTCCGAAGTAAAAATTGTTAGGGGGGGGGGGAGACTCTTGCCCCTATTGTGGCTTAATAGTGGGACCTGGGAGCCTGAGATGCAGCCCTGCATGCTGCCACTGCCCTGCCCTATCCGTTTCTGTGGTGTTTCCATGACTTTCGGATGTTTTCCAGAGTTTCACAAGTGAAGACCTATGCAGAGCATCGGTCATATACAAAAATGCTCGAGTCGCCCATTGACTTCAATGGTGTTCATTACTCGAAAAGAGCTCTCGAGCATCGCGAAAAGTTCGACTCAAGCAACGAGCACCCGAGCATTTTGGTGCTCGCTCATCTTTACTGAAAATGAAATGAGAAAATATTTCAAAGCACAGGTATATTATGCTCCCCCATTGTCAGGTCAGTTCCCCCTTCCACCTCCTTCATCTCAATTCCAACCGTCTGCTCCCCCCCAATCTATGCCAAGCCATCCACTTCAAAGTCAAACATTGGACCGGAGGGATGGACCTGCTGGCATTGTGGACACCAACACCCGGATTGGGGAGAGAGCTGCACTGCTTGCGGAGCTCCTCGGCACAGACCAGTTATGCCTATGCTCACTAGATCCAAGGCTAGTGAGTGGAAGCATGAGGAAGAGGACAAGGAGGAGATGCAGGGAGCGAAGGGTGGTATAGAAGCAGATGTAACACAGGCGGAAGGCAGAAGGAGCCAATATGATGCAACATCACAAAAAGTCCAATATAAACCATGGACGCCACAAGAGCATATGTCGCTCATACAGCAATTACCAGACCCCATGACCAGACCTATGCCTTTTTTTTTAGACAGATAGCACAAATACAAGACACATACTCTGTAACATCAGCTGATCTGGGTCCTCTATCTTGAAAACAGGGGAGGCAGTGGGAACTATAATCCTAAATTATGTGAAAGACTATTGTGGCACAGATTGGGATAAAATGAAACATAGAGAATTAAGAAGTGGTAAGATATTTTTAATTGGTCTAGAACGTAGCAAAAATATAATCACACAGCAGCACCAAACAAAAACACCGCTATGCAGGTGCGGAGGAATCACTGATACTCGCCGTGCTTGCCTTCCGGATCCTGGACACAAGGGACCCAAAAGAAACTGTATAGTAGATGGTTTTGGATGACAGCACAGGCTCCCGGGATGATACAGAAAGTCAGGAAAATTGCTTGAATTTCATTCTTTTATTCATTCCAAGCAGTCCAGTATGTACAGTAGCATGGCCCAGCTGATCCATGGAAAGACTCACCTATCGAAGGCAGCTATGCTACTGATGCTTGAGAGAGAACGGGTGGTCTCTGGGTTCTTTGTAGCTGCTACATCATTTGTCCAGTCTTGCATGATCTGTGCCATAGGCAACAGGGCAGAAGTAAAATTTGCCACATAACACTTGCCGGGGCCACTCTACCCATTTCAGGGATTGCAAATTGACTACATTCAGCTCCCACGTGTTGGGAAGTATGAATACGTGCTTGTTGTTGTTGATGTCTTTTCAGGTTGGAGGCTGACCCTGTTACCAAGGCAACTGCACAGATCACTGCAAAGAAGCTCATGAATGAGGTAATCTGCAGGTATGGGGTACCAGAGGTAATCGAGTCAAACAGGGGTACACATTTCACAGGTGAAATAATGCAACACATCATGTCTGTCCTGGGTATCTCCCAGGCATTTCACACACCTTATCATCCATAAAGTAGTGTGAAGGTAGAAAGGATGAATGGTACCCTAAAGCTAAAAATACAGAAAGCAATGAAAGTAACAGGCAAACCATGGACTGAGTGCCTCCCATTGGCCCTTTTCTCAGTCAGATATGTGCCTAACAGAAACACAGGGTTATCACCATATGAAATCTTGTTTAGGTGTGCACCAAGGTTGGGTCTGTACTTTCCACAGCTGCTGCAGGCCCAGTATGGTGCGCTAACTGACTATGTTATGTCCTTAAATGCACGCCTAAAAGCAACACACAACCAAGTGTTTTCTTCAATTCCAGATCCAAATTCTCTTGAAGGAACGCACGATCTGCAGCCCGGAGATTGGGTAGTGACAAAGAGACACATAAGGAGGGCTTTAAAGCCCAGGTTTGCTGGTCTGTATCAGGTGCTATTGACAAGCACTTCTGTCAAATTGGAAGGCAAAACTAACTGGGTACAAGCCTCTCATTGTAAGAAAGTGCAAAATGAGGTGGTTAGCTTGTGTGTTATCAGGTATACTGATACTGTACACAAGAGTCTATGCGGTAACCCCTGGAGGACTGTTAAGAATAGTAAAGAGGGCAGAGGAAGATGGGCAGATGACTCATAGTTGGGGATGGAAGTCTCATATAGAAATACGTACACAGGATAACTTTACGTGTGCAGCTAACTCCCAATGTGTGTTTGCAAATTGTACTATAAAGGGGATTAGAGCACTATATAGCCCCACAGTAGGGTTTACAGGACGATCCTACTATCAAACTGTAGAGGGGAGAGACATGAGTTTACATGCACACAGTTTGGTAAAAATAGAATGTTTTTCCGAAGATCAAGAATGTATGGCTGAACTAGATCATCAATATGGTTATTATAGAGTAATGAGGTCACTAGAATGTAAAAGGAACATAAGAGGCGCCGGTGGCATTAATATACAGTACTATGTCTAAATGCTACCAGCATAACAAATCGTACAGTCTGGGGAGACTAACCGTGTTAGATATGAGACCGAAAGTACGCGATGATAATATGGTACGAATACCACATACCTGTATGACTGTGTCCACAAAGAGCCGGAAAACCATTGTGCATGGTAATATTTCTTTACTGGCAATGAAGCCCTGCACCAGAGTAAGATGAGAATGGTATGATACCCTATTAGGGGGAATTGGTACGGGTGGAGGGGTACTGGACTCTATAGATTTAGAGGTGATGAAGAATAAAATGGCTGGGGGAGGACAGGATGTTCCTAAATTGGTGAATGTTCAGGCACGATGGACGCCTTCCTTGTTCCTCCCCCAACACCTTATGCTCGGTTATGATAAAGATGTATTAACTCTTTTTAATTTGAGCTTTGCATTACAATATAATGTATTTGCAAATGTAAGCGATGTTAAAAAAATACACACAATGTAATCTGCAATATATGTATATGCTACACGAGAGAGACAAAGCGCAGTCGGACCTCATGACCAATAATGAAAGATTATGGAGAAATAAATTCAAAAATATGATACCTAAGGGAGCATGGATACAGCCTGAATAGACAGTGTAGAATGCACAACTGAGTATTGTAAGGCTCTATGATAGATTTACAGGTGAAAAGCACCAATCTGATGTGCAAGTTTATAGTGTCACCTGTGATATTTGGTCCACCACTATACCCAGCACAACACTGATTACTTAAATGTAATGGTGGATACAAATAATTAGACACATAAATAGGCACCTGCGAAAAGACCTTAGATGGTCTAGTTTGTGGTCAGGGGACAGCACAATATGAGCCATGTTTGTTATATCATACAGTCAGTATATGTGACTGGACGGTGTTGCCAATTACTTATCACATGATGATAGAACTAGGACCACAATATGTTTGTATGGTAACACCACTTCCATGTACAATATGACCACACCCTTCTCAGGATGCTTACAGAATGTGTCCCTGTTATACTGGTTTGCAGAAGTTTATACTTTCCTCCCTGATACTGAAATACCGTTAATATATTATTGGCATCCAGACATGTTACCGATGTCTGATATAACAATATCACTTCAGCAGGTAATTAACGTTATGAGAAGCACTGAGCACATGAAGAAGCATTTAGAAGTCATTAATCTGACATTGGTAGATTTGGAGAAACAGACGGTTTGGGTGGCAGATGAACTTATCAGCATAGGTACAAAGATACAGGGTGGATACAGGGCACCATTGGTATGATGTATTCACAGGTTGGTCGCCCACAGCAGGAACAGTTATGAATTTTGTATTGCATCCTTTATTATTACTTTTTACTCCGTTTGTTATTTTGAGTGTTTGCAATTTCTGGATGTTCTGCAATATGAGAAGACAAGCCAATAATTTGGAGATGCTTCCCCTACGATATCATTAAAACAGCCATCTTAAAGAGCCTTTTTGATGTTAATCCGGCAAGAAGAATTGAAGAATATAGTAGATAAGTCTGGCATGGGTGGAATAGAACCCTCGAATGTACCATCATCTTATGGACTCTTTCTCGATGGACAATTTTAAATGGGGGATTTGTGAAGGTTTCAGGTCTGAATATGAATTTGTCTACCACTTCTTGACACGGCTAAACAGGATTTTCTGGGCAGACTGCTAGCAGTACAACTCAGCAATATTTACTAATCGCATATCTTGTTTAACTGGAACCGCCAACGGAATGTAATATTGGAATGTGAAAAGTTGTACAATCTAAAGAGAACATCTCTAAGAAATAATGTATGTTTATGTGAAAACACGCTGATCAGGCATAAAGCCGCCCTGCGTCATGTTACTATATAAATTGTGACATATGTAATAAAGGTAGATTGCTTTGCGCATAGACCTGTCTGTGTCACTGCTTTCTCACGGCGGACGCCATAACCACCTCTGATTTGGCCATAACCACCTCACAGCATATTGACGGAACAACTGAATTTCCCTATCACATGGCATCCCCGATTACGTACTGTCTGATCGGGGGGTACAATTTGTGGCCCGTTTTTGGCGTGCGTTCTGTAAGAACTTGGGAGTGGGGTTGTCCTTCTCCACAGCCTTTCACCCTGAATCCAATGGGCAGACAAAACGCATGAACTAAGAACTTATTCAGTATCTCAGGCTTTATGTGAGCGATCGGCAACAGCAGTGGGCAGTTTTTGGCATTGGCAGAATTTGCTATTAATAACCACTGCAATTCCACATCTGGCACATTGCCGTTTTTCTGTAATGCGGGTTATCCCCCCAGATATTCTTTGGGGGTTTCTGAGAATCCCATAGCTGAAGCTCAAATTGCTAAGCTTCAAGAGGTTTGGGGTGACGTCCGACGGAATTTAGAACAGGCCAGGAGAGTTATGTTAGAGGGTGGTGCTAATAGACGCACCATCTCGGATTCCTTCTCCGTTGGTCAGTTGGTTTATCTATTCTCCAAGAATTTGAGATTGAAGGTCCCTACATTGAAATTAGCCCCACGTTTTGTGGGACCTTTCCCTGTTACCAGAGTCATCAATCTGGTGGCCTTTGAGTTGGCGTTACCGGAGTCATGGAGGATTCATAAGGTTTTTCATAAATCTTTGCTAAAGAAATATGTCCCTCCTGTGGTGTGGTCGGTGTCCGGGCCGGTGGGGGCCGCGGCGCTGATGAGCGGTGCCTCAGTGGCCAGGCTCAGAGTTCCCCTGTTAGGGGGCGCAGCCGTAGGAGGGATGTACTTCATACATTACCAGAAACCCCGGAACTCCAAATCTCCAGCTTCACGTGTCTTTTGCAGAATTTGTTCTTTTTCTCTATAAAAGTGAATCCAGCATAGCATGTCTCTGGGTATTGAGGGATCTGTAGGCTTCAGGCCGAGTGCGCGGAGAACTCTATCTAATTCAAGAGTCGTAGCTAGGAGTCTACCCAAGAAATAGTTAAAGAATTCAGTGACCCAGTCCACAAGTTGACTGTTGCCCACCTCCTCAGAGAGACCTCTTATACAGAGATTATTGTGCCTATTGAGGTTTTCAATAGTGTCGATATGATTGGTCAGCTCTGCAATTTGGTGAGCTTGCGCTTCCAGGATTTGCGCATGTTCTTCCATGGTGTTCTGCAACTTATCCTGGGTCTCTTCCATCTCCACCACCCTCTGCCCCACATGCCTTGTGTCCCTGTGGAGCACGGCTATATCTTGTTTATGCGCTGTATCTAGTTTCTGTAACAGAGTTCATTTCCAAGTTCATGGGTATAGCTTTTAGATGAGCCCTCTAGTCCCAATCATCCTCAATTCCATGAGCACCCATGGGCACCAGAGGGCTGGATTGCGTTGTGGGCCCAGGTCTCAAGGTGCATGCTGCCCCCACGACCTCCCACCAGACTTTCCCTTTTTGCAGGGTCCTTCTCCCTCTCGACCTGCAGGCTTGACGGAGGTTGCTGGCTGGCATGAACCCTGGGGGGACCTTTGCGGGGGGGGGGGGGGGCGATTAGCGGTTGCAGCTCTTCCTGATCACTCTCTGGGTCAGGGCTCACGTGTTCCTTCTCACTGTGGGGTTCCTTCTCACTGCCCTCATTGTGGGGTGTTGTGAGCCAGTGTACTGGTCTAAAGGGTCCTGGCTGGGGGTCTCCATTGCAGTATCAACAGACTCCAGGGGCTCTGAGAACTGCTTAGGGGAGTTGAACTTTGAAAGGGTGCAGAACGTCTCCTCAATAGGGGCCATGGCTGCCCCTCCCCCCTTCCTCCATCCAGCCGCCACTACCCGCTGCAAGGGATAGTACCTTCTAGGGTCCCCTGGAGTCTCCCCCTGCTGCTCCACTGCTGCTAATGCCGGACTTGCAGGGGCCCTCTCCTCTATAAGCTGCACCATGATCTCCTTCTCAGCCACTCCACGGACAGCATGGTGTGGCACCATACTTGATTTCCCGCTCAGTGTCGGCAGGCCGTCCGGAGAATATGCTCCAGTCCCGGTGCAGAGGATTTCTGTTGCTGCCTCGGTGTATCAGAGGTCCTCTTCTTCCCCATGGCTGACAAGATCAGGGTCTGCAGCGGAGGATTCGTCTCTGTTAATCAAAATTACCAGTGAACTCCAATCGCCAATCATTATTATTCAAGTTACCTATAAAATCATTGAGGTCATTCATTTTGCCATTGCAAATTAAAAAGATAAAGTCTATGAATCTACTGTAAAAAATAATTCGTGGGTCTGAGATGTTGGTTTCAAAAGCCCCCATAAACAAATTCCTGTAGGCCAGCACCAATTTAGTACCCATCGCGGTACCCCTTTTCTGTGAATACAATTGGAGTATAAAATTATTTAAAATGAACCTTAGGGGAGTCCAGAGTAAACTTTTTTTGGTGATTAGTCATTCATGAATCTTTATCTAAAAAAGAATCATCTGCTTCCAGGCCTTCATTATGGGGGATGATTTCACATCTAAGGTGCATAAAACGTAACCTTGTTGCCACTTAATTTTATTCACTAGATTCAAAAAATGCCAAGTGTCTTTTATAGAAGCCGGAAGTTTTCTTACGGATCTCTGTAACTGGTCATCTATGTACTCGGAGGGGGTGCTTGTTACAGAGCCCACCCCTTAAATAATCCTTGTGAATTGAGAAGTAAAAATATGGTAAAAATAGCTCAGGGTATTTAATAATCTCTCTCTTTTGGTTATACTATTATGACAAAGGGCTTCAATCTACTAATGACTGGGGGAATGTCACTATGGTTGCCGCTGGGCTCCTATCCAATTTCATGTAGTATTGCTTATTTCCTAGTATTCTTAAGAGATTCTTCATCGTAAAATTCGGAGTCCATGATGACTGTGGCTCCACCCTTATCTGCTAGGTTTGTTTAAAGGGAGTCGATACTTGGATCTGTGATCCCTCTTATGAGTACCGGGATTGTTTTCATAACGGAGAAGAATCGCTGATTCTACAGCTCTCTTCCTTTTACACGTCACAGAACCGCTTCATGAATCTACTGCCATCATGGCGGGGGGCCTGCGACAGGGAGCGTCTGACCGCTTGTCAGCTACAAGCTTTAGGGTCCTTCAGAACATTTCCGTTACCTTAACTGATGGAGTTGAGGATCACATGAAATCTGCTGCTCAAGACGGACCAACTACATTTCAAATCCTTCACCATGTCTAATATCTGTGTGCCAGAATCCCAATATCTGTCGGAGAGCATGCTACAGCCATCGTTTGGGAAGGGGTGGGGTCCCTGAGTAGCGAGGGAAGACAACCAGATCGGTCAGAGTGCATGGAAGGCTCCAACCACAGTTTGGAGCCGATTTTGTATGTAATGAACTCCTGGAAACAAACATCCATGTCAGGGGGCCTGATGCGCAGGAGTTTGGAGAGATAGAAAGGTATGTTTATACTTGTCTACAGATCGCACATCTATACGGTTAGGATGGGTTCATGGTGGGAGATCCTAGCAGACCTTCTTCGTGTCCAGAAAGTAGAGACCAGTGGGAGACCAAGGACAATTCAGAATGGGGCAGCAGGGAATTCTGAGGACAGTATGGATGGTTTTTAAGTGTATTTATTTTTTTACATTATTCAGAGTTTTTAAAAAATGAGCAGCAGACAAGATTACTAAGGACACCTCCGGGGGCACTAAATACTTATATTGACCCGCAGTATCAGACCCTCCTCTTTAAGCCTGGTTATGGCACTTTGTTGCATGGTGTGACCCCTCTATTTGTGTCCATTACATCATGAAGGGGCTGGCTATTCGACATATCTAACTAACTAAGCCAGCCCCCTTGTCTGTCTCTGCACTGGTCATAAGACAGAAGGGGCTGGGATTAGTTATTAAAGATACTGTCACCATCCTTTTGCACCTCTCTCTCAGGTGAGCATGAGGTAGTGACCGTCACTCTGATATGTCTGTTGTGTGGATCTGAGCTGGAGTTTTGGTAGCAGCATAAGTATAGATGACTACACGAAGTAGTCCTGGATATTTATGAGCTGCAGACCAGCTACACTCACCATCCTGCCAATGATTGACTGCTGTCTGGTCATTACTGTGCAGAGAAAGAGATGCCAATCACTGGCTGGAGGGCAGGGTGGATGTAGCTAGCCTGCAGCTCATGAATATGCAGGACTAGTTCTGGGTCTGGCTACTACTAATAAAATGCAATTTTCTCTAAAACTTCTGCACAGATCCCCACAGCAGACGTATCACTGCAATCAGTGGGACGAGATCTACTTTGTGGTTCTCTCAGTGAGGACTTCAAAAAGATGGTGAGAAAGTCTCTTTAAGATGAGTCGAACAGCCAGTGCTCTAGACGACATGATGTGCACAGAGAAGGGTGATACCAAGTGACAGAGTGTTGGAACTAAGCTGGAAGAAGGGGTTCTAGCACAGTGGGTCAACTTAACTATTTCGCGCTCCTGGAGAACCCTTGTAAGTAAATGCAGTGTTATTTTACTGGCAACAATTTAATGGGAAAATTTTTGTCATTCTTCCACAATAAGCCCTCCCTATTCCTCATTCCTTCTCTGTCCCGGTGAGAGTTATTGATGACGACTCCGGACATTAACACAATAGCCGTCATGGAGATAATACAGAAAATCTCATTGTCTTCTGTATTGTAGCCGGGCATCAGAAGGCATCCTGAGGCTGCAGGTCCTACAATGGAGCTCCAAACCTGCCATATTTTCCCCATTCTGAACATGAATATGGCTTCTTCTGTGTGACTTCTCTGATGTTTAACAAGACGCAATTTCTGGCAAAAACATTTGTCACATTTCGAACGGCTACTCCCCTGTGTGACTTCTGAGATGCTCAACAAGATCTGATTTATGGGTAAAGGAGCTTCCACATTCTAAGCATGAAAATAGGGTCTCCCCTGTGTGAATTCGCTGATGTCTCTCAAGATGACCTTTAAGCATAAAACGTTCCCCACATTGTGAACATAAAAATGGCTTCTCTTCTGTGTGAGATCTTAGATGTTCCACAAGAGAATCTTTGTGCATAAACCATTCCCCACAGTCCAGACATGAATACGGCTTCTCTTCTCCATGACTTTTCTTGTGTATAACAAGAGCATATTTGACGCTAAAGCATTTCCCACATTCTGAACATGAATATGGCTTCTGTTCTTCATGACTTTTCTTGTGTGTAACAAGAGCATATTTGACGCTAAAGCATTTCCCACATTCTGAACAAGAATATGGCTTCTCTCCTGTGTGATTTCTCTCATGTGCAACAAGATTTCGTTTATTTGTAAAACATTTTCCACATTGCGAGCATGAATACGGCTTCTCTCCTGTGTGAATTCTCTGATGTTTAATATGATGTGATTTATCTTTAAAACTCTTTCCACAATCTGAACAAGGATACGGCTTTTCTCCTGTATGACTTCTTTCATGTGTAACCAGATGTGATTTCTGTGTAAAACGTTTCCCACATTCTGCACATGAATATGGTTTCTCTCCTGTGTGACTTCTCTCATGTTTAATGAGAGATCGTTTATCTGTAAAACATTTCCCACATTCTGAACATGAATACGGCTTCTCTCCTGTGTGAGTTCTCTCATGTGTAACAAGATATGATTTCATTCTAAAACATTTCCCACATTCTGAACATGAATGCGGTTTCTCTCCTGTGTGAATTCTCCAATGTTTAGCTAGGTATGATTTACTGCTAAAACATTTCCCACATTCTGAACAACAATTGGCAGATAAAAGGTGATGTCCATGAGAGCTTTTCATGCAGTCTTTACCTGGAAGAAGGAACAAATATTTTACCAAACCAAATAATTAATATTTTATCATACAATCAGCAATACAATCAGGAAATCAAGACATAGAAATGCATGGTGGATTACAGGAAAGCAGTCATCAAAATCTAGCCAATGCATTAAACTTATTGCCAGGTCAGCACTCTTGTGCGGGATGATTATCGTTCAGAATCCTGCGCTCCCGTGGGATTCTAAATAATAATCCTCCCATGTAAACGCATGCAGCGACTGAACCAGAATTGTTTAGTGTACACAGTAGTCGGTCGCCTCCGAATGACTGTCTGCTTACAGTGAACGGAGACAGGAGGGAGGAGGACGCATCCCGGCCCGCTCTGCCATAATGCCGGCAATGCTCACTCCTGTGTAACAGCACTGCAGCGGGGAGCATCACTGGGACGGGTGTCGGCATCATTTGCCCCACAGCTCATCCTGTTTAAAAGGACCATCATATAAAAAGGAATAAAAGGCTATCTATGTAATACACGGCTTGTATTTGTCATAGTAGAAGTAGCACTTAAAAGCGGCTTGCCATTCTGGCTCATAGAATACGGTCCCATGATATCTGAATTACCTTATCCCAGCCCGGGCTAGATGCACTACAGCCGCAGCCTTATCCCAGTCCGGTCTAGATGCACTACAGCCGCAGCCTTATCCCAGTCCGGTCTAGATGCACTACAGCCGCAGCCTTATCCCAGTCCGGTCTAGATGCACTACAGCCGCAGCCTTATCCCAGTCCGGTCTAGATGCACTACAGCCGCAGCCTTATCCCAGTCCGGTCTAGATGCACAACAGCCACAATCTTACATTTTACGTGGTTTCTCAGCGTTCTAAGCCAAGTAGCCTCTACTGAGATAAATGCCATTAATGTCCCCCGGGCTATGATGATACACTGTGCTATTAACTTCACAGCACCAGGAGGCGCTCCACACACACTGTTCTATATCCCAGCAAGAAGCATTACAATCTGCCTCCATCCTGGGCGCACAGACATGAAACTGATCCGAACCATCATCAGCCGAGCTCTACAGGCCGCCGGCCACCTGATGCCATCAGTATCTTCAGGACACCAGCAGATCTCCATGGCCGCTCGCTGTGATCCAGGATACTAGGCCTTGACCGACAGCAGAATCTGCAGTAATCTGCTTCATGTACGCCCAATCAGCCCGTCCTGCTCTGACTTACACCCACCGGCCACTGATATGTGAAGTCCAGGCTGAGCCCCGGGCCAACTGGGGGATAAAGCCAGGACTAAATATACATTTACATATTTTGACCCAGCAGTTTTTGAATCTACGTAAAGCAGAAAGAAAAAATTACGATTTTCATGTTTTTGGCAATTGTGTCATTTTAAAAAGAGTTTTCTTTCTACAGCAGACATAGGAATGAACAGTTGCACCCCAAAATGGATCCCCGTTTGTCCCGTGTTCAGAGACATCCCCATTGTGGCCCTAATCTGCTTACAGGACACGCGGCTCGGCCTACAATGGAGGAACACCCGGTGGATTTCAGGGCACAGCTGGATATATTCCAGGCCCCATTGCCCACTTATAGAGCCATGAAGCTGCAAAAAAGGTAGAACGTCCCCCACAAGTAACACTATTTCTAAAACTAGTCCCCTTAACGAATTCATCTAGGGCTGTACTGAGGATTCTCACCCTAGAATTTTTCACAAAAATTATTATGAAGCTTGTGAAGAATAAGTGAAATTAAGATTTTCTTCATAAATGCCATCTTATGACAGCAGGATAAACTGGGGGGACGCCCCCCAAATGTTCTAGCACTAGTTCTTCCCCATTATAGCTCCAATCTACTTATAGGACACATGGCTCGGCCTGTAATGGAGGGACACCCACAGACCCAGATGTGGAATCAGCTTGTGGAGGCCGGCAGCGGATCCCAGCTGTGAGCCCGGCCGTGTACTTACATAACTGCGGACTCACACCGGCGGTCATGCGCAGGACACCTTTGTTTATACTTCCCGCGCCGTCGCTTAGCGATGACCCGGGTACCCGCAGCCTGTATATGATGTAATTGTATATGGGCTGTACGTATATCAGCAGCCATGGAGCACAATGGACTCTATGTCGCCAAAATAGAGCCCACTGCGTTCTGTTTTCTGCGAGTGGATAACATAATTCCGACCCGCTAATGTGAGCGGAGTTGTGTAATCCGTGCATCTGATTGATCTCATTACCGCGGATCAAACACACGTGGAATTTGCAAATCCTATCTCATTGTGTGAGACCGGCCTAAGGGGGATCGCTACCTTTTGACACCATTTGATAATGGCGATCATGTGACCAGGGAGCGCTCTCAGAGGCCCCCGTGACATCCACAGGCTCTCAGCTACCTTTAGTAGCCAGGAGCAGGGAGATGTTACATTTCCTGGGCAATCCTTTTGTGCATGCGGCCACCATTTTGCAAACGGGCACATGTGCAGAAGCTGGGAAAAGGTCCGCAGATCAAGATCCAGTCAGGCGAAAAATCCGGGGGCATTAAGTGAGTAATTTCATCTCCCCTCCCAGATACGATCCAAGATGAAGTTGAACTTTTTTAAAACTTTTATGCGATTGTGTGACCTGAGTCTTTACTGCTGAGACAGTAATATGCCTGTCAGTACTTGTATAGCAGTAGATTTACAATGTAATGATTGCCATCCGCAGTGCAGATAGATGTATTAATCATTGAATCAGTGACTGGTAGAGTTGGAAGGGTCATCCGGGGTCATCGGGTGCTCCGGGGTCATCGGGTCCTCCGGGGTGATTGGGTCCTCCGGGGTCATCGGGTCCTCCGGGGTCATCGGGTCCAACCCCCTGCTCAGTGCAGGATCACTAAATCATCCCAGACAGATGTCTGTCCGGCCTCTGGAGACTTCCATTGAAGGAGATCACTAAATCATCCCAGATGTCTGTCCAACCTCTGGAGACTTCCATTGAAGGAGAACTCCCCACCTCCCGTGGCAACCTGTTCCACTCATTGATCCCCTCACTGTCTAATATCTAATCTGTGTCTCCTCCCTTTCAGTTTCCTCCCAGTGCTTCTAGTCTTTCCTTGTACAGATGAGAATAGGGCTGATCCCTCTGCACTGTGACAGCCCTTCAGATATTTGTAGACGGCTATTAGGTCTCCTCTCAGCCTTCTCTTCTGCAAGTCCTATTTGTAGAGCCAATCAAATAGTAGTATAGAAAACACATGATCTTTGACTTAAGTTGATAAAGTAGTTAGACACAAGTGCATTGTGGGTATATAGTATACTAAATACAAACAAATCAATACTCACATCTGATCTGCAGGTCTCAGCAAACACTTGTGTTTAACCCCTTCATGCAGTTTAGTCAGAAGTCAGATGATTTCTGCACTGAAATTTGATTGGCTTTCCATACGGAGTTACCTGCGTATCCCTGCAGGCCGTCATCCAGCCCGACACACACAAGGCGGCCGACACTTCCCCCTACTATACAGCTTTATACATAGGCTCCGTGAACCGTATTGCTGGCATCCACCTGCCGCAGCCATGATGGCGTCTGCTAACCCTTAAACAGCAGAGGAATAGAGCTGAATGTTGTGAGGTCACCAGTAGTCCCATCAACCATCATACAGCACCGACCTCATTAACAGCAGACGGGCATTTCTGAATATGTAGTCAGAAGTGAAGCTAAAATAGACAACCGTTAACTTAGCAGAATCAGTGTAATTCTGTGTGCGCCCCCTGTGGCTTCTACCTGCGCCTTCACCCTGACCGGCGTTCCTCGAAGGAGTTTTATGACCAGGTCCTTTATTTCCGGATCACAGAGCCAGACGTCCAGTAGTCTCTCATATAGAGAACTTGGTTGGCTACCGGCCGTCCTTCAGTCATTTGATGCTGCGCCAAGCGTTCTGTCGGCTTCATATCCGGCTATTTCCCAGCCATGGAAGCGCCTCAAGTCCGGATTCATTAAACACAAGCATCACGTTGTGCGGACTGGCAAGGAGCTCCATCCAGTTCTGGAAACTTCTCACTGAGCTGATTAAACAGGAGATTCTCCATCACATTCCGGGCCTGGAACCGATCCATCATTCCTATTACTGCGTGCAGATGAGCCGGCCCTCTTACTAGGATGACACCCCAGAGCGGCCGTCAGTCCGGAGGGAGAACCTTTAGGACAACGCAGTCCTCTGGGATTCCTTCCTGCACAAACACATTGACCCAAAAGACAGCTGACTGACAGAGGTCCTGGGCAGCAGAACCCCACCAATCCACCACCGAGGATGTATTCCGTGGACAGGCTCATCAGTAGATTGCTACGGGACAAACCCTTTAATTTCTAAAACAGCTCTGCTAAAATGAAAGCTGCGCTGTGATTGGTCACTATGGACAACACAGTACTAATCTATGAGGCCCCCTGGATCTCCGTACAAAGATGACGCTATTCGCAGTACTGTATGTCCAGCCTGAAATGGCTGAGAAGAGAAAACCATCAAATCCTATTCCCAGGCTTCCAGTAAACCAGGTAATACCCACTGATCCACCTGACTGGAGGAGCAGGAGACCAGAAGGTGTCTACATGATATCCGTCGCCTCCATTGGGCGGCAGGTAGAACATTTTACATCTCAGTCTACAATTTAGGACATTATAACCAGCAGATTCACGGACGGCTCTTACCGTTCACCGCCACCATTATGGGCTCTTCCAGTCCATCCGCTCTTCCACCATAACTTTCCTACAAGGATCCCACAGGACACAAGGAGAAAGACAAAGGAAGACAAGATTATCCAGATGGAGGTCAAAAAGCCATAAACGACAAGAAGCAATCTAAAGGAGAAGGATCCCCCTAAGTGGCCACCAGGCGGGGCCAACATCCAGCCACGGATTCTACATCTGGCCAGGTTTCTGTCTTCCTACATGAAATGATCTCCGTCTATCTAGAGGTGACGACGGCTCAGTAACCCCAGATCTCAGGTCAGTCAGCGACCTCACGGCTTTTACAGTAAAGACCTTCTATCAGCGCTGCAGACTGAACCTTCTTTCCTCCAGAGCGGTCGCTCTTCTCCTTTGTGATCAGCTCACTGCACACGGTGTTCTTGTATCTATTTGTACCAATGCATCATGTCCGCCCTAAGACGACTCTGGTGGCCGCAGCGGCACATTCTAGAGGAGGCCGTACGAATATAAAGGCCGGAGATATCACTTATAGTCAGAATTACCCCCCCCCCCCTACAAATTAGGGTTATTTACCATATTTACAAAATCAAACCAGAAGAAGGATGTAAATAGCAGAACACAACTAATACAACAAGCAGTTTCTCCAAATTCACCACAAAATGCCACTTTTTCCTTCTCATTGTTGACGGCGCTCCTGGAGACCTCCCACCGCTGGGCAGGAAGCAGGACATACCTCTACCTACCTCAGCTCAGGCTTCCTGTCCAGCTGGATGGGTCTCTGCCAAGTACCATCCACATTACTGGGGTACACTGTGGGCTGCAGGGTCCCTTGGACATTGGTGGATGGGCCAATATCCTTATATACTAAGAACCTTGCATTATTTCATGTGGCTAGTATATACATTACAGTTATGTATTTGCTGATAAACAATGTATTTGAGTGCTGTTGCCTTGAGTTTCTTTTTCCACGTGCGTCTTCACCACGAATCCCTGCAGTTGTCTTCAGCATCTCTTCTGGTCAGGGATTGGAAAATCCCCACCTCCAGGAAGCACTGCCTCTGATTGGAAGAGGACCATGACAATTATCCAATCAGAGCCAGCGTTGATGAACCAATCATAGCCATTCAATGATTTCCTACTGTGAAAACTGCATCACGCCGTACAAAAAACATGTTTTCGTGCAATGCGATGCAACAGAGAGGAAGGCTCCATAGGGAAACATGGGCTACAAAACATTGCAAGTCGCTGGCATCTCTAGCAACCTGCGATGTTTTTGTCTCGAAATGACACGTTACCCAACATCACTAATGTGAAGGAACCTATAGGAAAGCATGGGCTTCACATACATGTGATTTGTAGTATTGGCAGATCATGAGAAAATTACGTGATTCTGTCGCCCATTTGAAACGGGCCTCAAGGCCAAATATCTCAGCTACTTATGTAGCTTGCTCAGCTGAAGGAGTGAATGAAGGGTAAGACCCCCGGCGAGCAGTTATCATCCTCAGCAATAGATTGTGTAGCTGACGCGTCTGCCTGATCTAGCTCAGCTAGGAGAGCCTTGTGGCTGATGCCCTGGAAGGGGAACCTTGCTTCCAAGACTTTGTGCCATTCACTGCTCAGGATGATATTAATTTGGTCCTCCCTCGGGAGACCTTCTTGAAAAAGGATTTGATAAGAAAAAGGGGTTTCCTGTTCCTTTCAAACTTGAAAGCTCCTTTAGTCTTTGCAGACAAGTCAATGAGAATAGGGACCAGAAGGGGCCAAATCAAGGGAAGTCTACATCTACAAAGAACCCTAAAGGCTTTACATTCATAACTGCAGGAGGACGCAAGGAACAAGGACTTACAGCAATGACACCAGAGAAAGTGTGGGGGGTCGTCTGCTCTCTTCAGCCTCAGCCATGGGCATTAGATGCCCTAAAATTAGGCCTTCGCCTATATAAAATCCCTTCCCCAGGACAAGTTCTTCCGAATTGTGGGGAATAGCGCTGGAGTAAGAAGTAAATCTGCTACTGAAGAAGGATATCCCAGCTCCCCTCTCAGAACAGGGGAAGGTTTTATTTGCCGTTTTTTGTGAAATAATCAAATGGCTCCTTCAGGGTGAATGCAAATTTAGAAAGATTAAACCTTTATCTCACTTACAAGAAATTCAAGATGGAGTTAATCGCCTCTACCATAAACACGCTCTCCGCAGGATGTCCCCCGGCATCCTATCATGTCCCAATACGTCCAGCGATGTCTAAGGGTAGCAGTACTCATCGTCTGCACCCAGAGCTCCCCTTTGGGATCTTTTAAGCTCCCAAAGTTTTCACCAAAATTATAGCAGAAATGACATCTTTTATCAGAAAAAAAGCCATTCTGCTGATTCCTTCTAGACAATTTTCGGTCAAACTGGATTCTAGTTATGTTGCTTATATTCTTTCTAACTGAAGATTTTTCAAAAGTCTTTGTATTTCAGTTCTAGGGGTTCTGACTTTAGGTCGTGTGGCGAGGGTTAGGGTGGAATCATGTTGCAAGGGTTAGGAGGGAATCGTGTGGCGAGGGTTAGGAGGGAATCATGTGGCTATGGCTAGGAGGGAATCGTGTGGCGAGGATTAGGAGGGAATCATGTGGCTATGGCTAGGAGGGAATCGTGTGGCGAGGATTAGGAGGGAATCGTGTGGCAAGGGTTAGGAGGGAATCGTGTGGCCATGGTTAGGAGGGAATCGTGTGGCCATGGTTAGGAGGGAATCGTGTGGCCATGGTTAGGAGGGAATCGTGTGGCAAGGGTTAGGAGGGAATCGTGTGGCTGTGATAGACATGATGATTAGTCAGCGTAAAATATCTATTGATTTGTATAAACCAAATGTATTATGCTATTGTAATGACTTCAGCCTAATGTGGAACTCTGCTGCATAAGGAAAGAGTTAAAGGTCATAGTATTACATACTGAGTGTTTTCCTAGCCCTCTCCCACCCCCCATACAGACACTGTTTAAACAATGGCTTGTCACGCACACAGAAATTCCTTCAGCTAGGACAAAGTCCAAGCTACATCAAGACTTGAGGAAGGGTGGGCAGAGAGGCGGGAGATTCTATATGATCCGACAAATGAGAATCTTATATGTTACTGATGTAATCTGTTGCACGCCCATAAAAGGGCGGTTATCATGAGTTATAATAAAAGCCTGAGCCTCTACACATTTGGGTAGAGACTCTCCCAGTTTTAGACCAGCACTTGTGTCTGATCTGGTCGATGATGTGTGCACACTATACAATTTGGAAGCTACATAATACCCCGAAGCCTGCTGGAGAAAACCATAATCCAGCTCAGTGGCGTCTCTGGGTGAGCCGAGCAGAGATTTTGATTTCTTTCATTCGGGAAAAATACAGAGATCGGCAGATAGCACGCAGAACTCAGGGGCCCGAAAATCTACACAACACGGTAAGATTGCTTTATGTAAAATCTACCGATGTGAGCTGATTTCTAACTGCTAATCTGCCTGTTTCTGATCCAGAGTGATAAATCAATGAAAGGAAAGTAATATAGTTCTTTCTACTCGGAAAAGACCACCGTTTTATCCTGCCTAAGGGGTATTATGTATGCTGGGTATATTATGTCTGAGACGGTTAAAGATTGTGTATACAAGACCAAGAGACAAATTCTGTGAGGGTTAATGTGTCAGAAGGGCGGACTTGGCTGTTTAAGTCTGAGGGAACACGCCAGAGAGAGACACTTACTCCTAGGCAACTAGTGTGAGGTTAGGAAGATTTATGATACGCGTATGCACATGTATGATTGAGCGTGTTATGTTCTCATATGTGGAAAGGTATATACGCGGGAATTATAGCCGTGGTGTGACGGCAGAAGTTTCCGGACATTGTTGAGGTTTTGGTCATTGAAAATAATCGTCAGTCTCTGTGTATAGCTAAATGTCCTGTCCAGACTGTGTGCAGGGAATGCTGTTGGGGATTACTAGTAGAGGGTGGGTTGTTGCAAAGGTAGGTGAGATATATACCTTGAGCCATTGTGGGTATTCTCCAGTAATCCTGTCTGTTCGGTATTATAGAATTAATGTGCAGTGTTTATTATTGGGGGAGGGTTGCTGATAAGAAAGTGGACTGAAGTTAAGCCACTGAAAGCATTTCCCAATTAACCCTTCTGTTCCCTTTGTCTTGTGTTTTGCAGAGTTAATGTGCATTGTGATATAGGAGGGATATAAGAGGTGGAATTTAGTAAAGGAGTTTTACTGTGTCTAGAAAGTTCAAATAGGATAGAATAAGCAGGCAGAATAGAATGAGGGATCAGTACAGGATGTTTTGGAATATGTAAAACATGTAGAAACGTCTTACAAAGAAAAGGATCAGGAAAAGTTGCAGAAAGAAATGTCGGGTTATGGACAGATAAGCAGAAAGAAAGGTGTTTTTAGATTGCTAGGAGGAGGTATAATGTAGTTAAGAGATTGAAGAGGGGAAAGCATGTAGGGGGGTATGTGTATTGCTTATGAACAATGTAATGCCTTTGTGTTGACTACAGCCCCTCCCTGTAATGGTGGCCGCACTTGCAATGTTTAAAACCCCACATAGTGTGACTCTGCAGCAAAAGTGGTGAGCCCTGCCCCCACCCTGAAGTTACTTCCCCCCATGTGCTCACTTTCAGGGTGTGTGATGTTACTTCCGGTCCCTCCCCATCCAGGACAGGACCTGGCCCCGCCCCTTCCTCCTCCAGCGGCCATCTTGCCTCACCTGGAAGTGCTGCTGCCCCTGGCCCCGCCCGGTCCTCCGGCAGCCATTTTGCCTCACCTGGGAGATCTGTAGCCCGGCCCCTTTCTGCCTCTGGCAGCCATTTTGCTGCACTTGGGAGGCCTATATTCCCCAATGCCACTGTATCCAGTGCTAACATCATGATTGTCTGAAGTAAGGTTTTGTTTGACCGGACTTTGTTACACTCCAAGATGTGGCCACTTTGGATGTGTGATAAGTTCAGGGAAACAAACCTTTGTGAAGATGCAGCTTGGGACATAGTAGATGACTAAGCTGGTTTATAGTGCATGGAAGATTGGAGTTGATGCATGGGGGGCAGAGACCAGGAATACATGACAGGGGACGCTCTCTCATGTTCCCGGGGGCTCTGTTTCCCACTGCCCGCTTCTCCAATGGATACTCAGACAGATGATGTTATGGAAGGCTCCTACAGATGGAATAATTTCCCTATAGTCACCCAGCAAACTTTTTCATGCAATTTGGTGAAGTAATTTAACTTTTTATGTGAAGAAAGAGGGATTGAATTGCCCAGAGTAGGATGTTAAGTCATCCGTATTCTTTAGTTTTTCTTTAACCCTTTCCAGTCCAATGTCGGGCCTGCCCCGACATCATCATTTTCCTCCACAGCTCCGATGTCGGGGCAGGCCCGACACTGCAGTGCAGGAGTGGATCTGCACCCGATCGTCAGGCACATCGGGTGCAGATGCACTCCTTTACTGGTCGTCATCGAGGACCCCCGAGGAGAAGGCAGAAAGGGTTTTTAACCCTTTCTGCCCACTTCTTTATACATTACATAGCGCTCAATTAGCGCTATGCAATGCATAGATTCCGGCCGGCGATCATGTGACCGCCGGTGTTACCTGACCCCCGGCGGTCACATGAACGCCAAGGCCGGGAGCCTGCACCGTGCAAGGACCTGCTTACCTGACCAGCGTCTTGTGCATTCTCCTTCTGTCTCCCGACCCGGCGATCATGTGACCGCCAGGTGTCACCTGACCCCAGCGGTCACATGATCGCCGAGCCGGGAGGCAGAAGGAGAATGCACAAGACGCCGGTCAGGTAAGCAGGTCCCTCCCTGCACCCTCCTGAACTCTGTCAGATCAGGAGGGTGCAGGGAAAATGTATTTTTTCTCACCCATTCTCCCAGCTCCAATTTATTTGGAGCTAGGGAGAATGGGTGAGAAAAAATAAATGGATTGGAAAGGGTTAAGTCTTTTGTATATTCTAGTGTCAGTCTACACTGAAGCTATAATTATATTCCGACAGGAGAGTAAAAGCTAAACGCTGGCCATACCCTCAAATACTATTACACTGGGTGACGTAAAATTTGAATTGTGTGGCGCCCCCTTGTGTTAAAAAATACTAACTGCGACCTGAAAGGAAAAAAAAAAAAAAAACATTTTTTTTTTGTAAGGAGATTTTTGCTCAGACATCGCTGCATACAATGTCACCTTGACCTACAAAGTGCTTGTTTTTGTGCCGCTTGGTTTACTAGTTTGAACGCAATGACTCTTTTTCCATTGAGTATTCCGCTTCAAAAGGGGGGAGGCATAGGTGATCTGGGCCAGAGATGATCTAGGTGTTGTAGATCAGCTATTGGGTTTGAAAAAAATAAAAATAAATGGAATAAGATAACAAGATTCCGAGCCATGTGAAATAAAACATCAGCACGATTATTTAGTACTAATTCAGTAAGAAACTGCAGGTATGCAAACAGTTATCAGAACCCCTGTTGATAATGCATATGTTGAGCTTTTTGCAGATGGTACCAGGGTGAGGACTGATGACTCCACATCGGATATGCAGTGGTCACACAACAAGATGTCCTAGAAGCAGAAGTTCTGCCTCCGCATGTCTCAGTACGAGAAGCGGAATTAAAGGCCATCACTAAGGCGTGTAGAGTGGCGAGAGGTAAGACCGGCAACCCTTTACACTGACTCCTGGTATGCATTTGGCACAGCTCATGATTACGGCCCAATATGGAAGGCCAGACAGTTTTTTTACCTTAGCAGGACAACCAATTGAGAATGGTGCAGCGGTACAGAGTCACATGGAGGCCCTGCTTCTACCTGACAAAGTTGAGAGTTCGCACCGAGTCCTACACTGGAGAGGCGAGAGACGACACCCTCGCTGACAGCATAGCAAAGGCAGCGGCCCTCAAGCCGTGGAAGAAAGAAGAAAGATACTGACAGCATGAGTCAGTGGTAAAAAACTTTGGACATTGACAAAAATTTGGACTTTGATATGCTAAAAGACTTTTACAGTTACAAGCCAGCAAGGAAGAAAAGAATAAATGGACTAATATGGGAGCAGCAGAAACAGGACAGCGTGTGGTGAACGGTCAACAGCACTTGCCCACCACAGTTCCTGTATCCCATGATGGCCCAGCTGATGGACGGAAAGACCCACCTAGTAAAGCAGTAATGACGACGACGCTTGAAAGAGGTTGGGCGACTTCTAGGTTCTCTGTAGCTGCTGCATCATTTGTCCCGTTTAGCATGATCTATGCCATAGGTGAGTCAGGGCAGAAGTAAATTTGCCACATCACACTTGCCGGGACCACTCTACCCATTTCAGGGATTGCAAATTGACTACGTTCAGCTCCCACTTGTTGGGAAGTATGAATACGTGCTTGTTGTTGTTGATGTCTTTGCAGGTTGGAGGCTGACCCTGTTACCAAGGCAAACAAGTAGGTAACCGCAAAGAAGCTCATGAACGAGGTAAACTGTGAATATGGGGTACCAGAAGTGATTCAGAGTCAGACAGA
This sequence comes from Eleutherodactylus coqui, assembly GCF_035609145.1. Taxonomy (NCBI): domain Eukaryota; kingdom Metazoa; phylum Chordata; class Amphibia; order Anura; family Eleutherodactylidae; genus Eleutherodactylus; species Eleutherodactylus coqui. The sequence goes on along the minus strand of NC_089843.1, from coordinate 1,957,209 downwards.
GGTATAAACTTCGCAGGTGAATGTAACATGTCATGTCTGCTCTGGGTGTATCCCAGGCCTTTTACATACTGTACCATCTTTAGAGTAGTGGAAAGGTGGAGAGACGTAGTGGCACGCTAAAAGTAAGATACTTAAAAATGACGCCACTTTGGAAAGACTGTCATCCAATAGCCTTATACAGTGTTAGATATGAACCCAGGGGGGATTATACATTGTCTCCCTACGAGATTGTTTGGGCTAGCCCCAAGGCTAGGTCGTTACTATCCTCAGTGGTTACAATTACAATCTGATGTGTTGACTGAGTATGTGATTTCCGTTGTTAAAGAACTAACCAAAGCCTATGCACAGGTGTTCTCTTCCAGACTCAGAGGCAGACACTGGGACACATATCTTGCAGCCTGGGGATTGGGTGTGCATCAAGAAGTTCCTCAGGAAGCACCCTCTTGAGCCCCGATTTGATGGCCCCTACCAGGTGCTTCTGACTACTGCCACAGCTGTGAAACTAGCCGAAAGACTTACATGGATCCATCCTTCATACTGTAAGAAAGCTTCAGATCCGGGAGACCAGTCTTAGTTGTGCCAAAGACGTTACTCTGGTTAGGGCTAGTGAGAGAGGAGGGTGGCAACTGGAATCCTTAGTCGGAAGAATATGGGGGTATGGTTACCTTCTAGTATAACTCGTCCAATGCTCAAGTAGCCGCATATTCCTTCGACTATTGTACTGTGGTCCCGTGTCTAGGCGCAAGATCCCACCGCAGGCCAGATTTAGCTCAGTCCAGCTGGTTATATGACTTATATACCCGGGGAATACAATATGTTTGCGCCACTGATAACGTCTGGGGAGAAGACTGCCGTTATTGGGGATTAGTGGGATGGAACGCAGGAACAGACTAGTCCTATAAACCGCGAAGTGCCTTAAATAAGAAAAATAAGAGCGGGAAATCCCTAATTAGTCGTATAACCCTCCTTGAGAATAATAAGGACAGCAGGTATTGGAAGGCTGAACTTAGTATGCTGCTTGGTTTTAATGCGGTTGTTACACTAACCATGGGAGATCCAAGCCCGGGGGACGGGGGAGACTTATAGCCTGGGGACATACCGGTACGGGAGGATAGATCCCTTAGGGAAGTTTAAAATAAGGGGTATGGTAGATGCAGCCGAATGGAAGCCTTCACTTAGTCCCGTGCCCATAATTAACCCCCTCCGCCGTAAGATAAAGACCTTGACGAACATGATGATCATAGCCGACCCTACTTTTTGAGGACACCTTGACAGTAGCGACTGGCTACTCTGACCAGAATCTCTGGTTGGAGTTGATGAGGTACAATGCTAACAGGAGCAACAAGTCTAACTGTTGCGTGTGCGGTAGTGCCCTACCACACTCGGGGATGGTCCCCCTAAATCTCCCTGTAGATGCTGAAGAGTGGTTTATTAGTCTCTTCACGAACATTTCCGCTAATTACACTGTCCGTGAGAAATGGAAGAAGGAATACTCTATAACTACTTAAGTGTTTTGCACCGGAGAGAGTATTACTGACTACCCTGGAAACTACACCTGCCAGGCAAATAGGCAGGGTGGAGGGAGATTTTTGGGGAACTCGCCAACGGGTATTGCTCCTCCTACAGTATGATAGGAGGGGAATAGATGCAGAATCAGGTCCAGTCCTTAGGAGACGTTTACTGGCTTTGTGGAGACATGAGGTAGAGGACCCGCCTGGAGGGTAATTGGACAGGGGAGTGTGCCTTAGTAAAGCCCTTATGCTCCTCCACATCCTGTCACACACCAACGTTTCCCTTGTTTGAAAAAGATGAAGAGCCAGTTCCGATAATGCCAACCACATACGCTACCAAAGAAAAGGAGAAATGTACTAGTACTGTGCCTGCCCCGATCTCCTAAGATGGATTGTCAGTGGAATTCCCATTTGCCTAGGGATAGTGCAGAAGACCTTAGGTTCTGGCGAGGGCACACCCTGTGGGGTGTTAACTTGTACAGATAGAGGGTATGGATGCCCGGAAATGAGCCCAGGGAATCCATGGCCTCCCTCTGAGGTAAGGTACGGATCCCCCCCCTCCTAGGAGTAGGGACTTACGGGCAGTGGGAAAACCCTGACGCAAGGGTGAGGCGACTTGGACGTGTTCACCATTAGGACTATCTCCAGGAGGGACATTGGTGTGGGTGAAGATTAGGGAGTCCCACGCCGTGCGTACCTGTTCACGCTACTAGTATTGTAACATTATGCTAGAGCGAGAAGAGAGACCCCTGGTGGTAGTTTTGATCTACACATGTACATTGACATCGTAGGATAGCCAAGGGGGGTACCTGACGAGTTTTAAAAATTAGAGACCAAGTTAAAACTAGATTCGAGTCCATTTTCCCGATCATTATGGTAAATAAACGTTGACTGGATTAATTATGTTTATTATAATTAGCAGCGGTTTATAAATTATACTAGAGACGCCTTATAGGGACTAGTCGACCAATAGGACCTACCTCGACTATGACTTTTTTTAAAAATAGAATGGCCTTAGAGACGACTTTAGCTAAAAAGGGGAGTGTCTGAAAGATGATAGGGGAGACTTGTCATACCTACATCCTAGACGACACGTGACCCGCGGGTAAAGACGCAGTTGTCATTAAGAAGCTGACCGCACTAACTAAAAAGAGTTAACTTTTGGGACCAGCACTCGCCATGGATGAGCGGGTGGTAAAGGATCCTGGCACAGACGGGCGTCGCTGTTGTATGTGAACTGATGGTTACCTTTTCTGTTCTAGTCTGCTGTGTTATCCCCTGTGTCAGAGAGACCTGTGAAACTGATGCTGGAAAAGCCGCTCCCACAATGAGTTTGCTGGATGCATCCCCAGAAGGAGTGGACAAGTCCTACACCCCCTTGAAGACCCTAAAACGAACCTTCAACGCGCTCCAGTTATAGGCGCAGAAAACTGTGAAAATTAGATAGAGAATTAGACGATAGACATTTTAAGGGGGGATTGTGATAGACATGATGATTATTTATAAAATGTCTATCGATTAATATAACCCAAATGTATTTTGCTGTTGTAATGACTCTAAGCTCTGTGGAGTCTAAAGGACACACACAATCTAATCATGGTATTTGCTAGCCAATGGATGGGTGATGTATTTGCTCTAAGTACATAGAAGTTGCTCAACCAGTTTCTAAGAGTTAAAGGGCCATAGTGTCGTGTATATCCTGTGTTTAATACTGAGTGTTTACCTAGCCCCCTTCCACTCCTCATCCTGAAGCTAGGTAAACAATGATTCATCACTACAGGGAGATGACTTCAGCTAGGACAAAAGTCCATACCACCTCAACACTTGGAAGGGGGTGGGCAGAGAGGTGGGGGATTCTATATGATCCGACAAATGAGAATCTTATATGTTACTGATGTAATCTGTTGCACGCCCATAAAAAGGGCGGTTGTCATGTGTTATAATAAAAGGCCTGAGCCTCTACACATTGTAGAGACTCTCCCGGTTTTAGACAAGCATTTGTGTCTGATTCTGGTCGACGAAGTGTGCACACAATATATAATTAGGAAAGCGACAAAATACCCCAAAAGCCTGCTGGAGAAAATCATAATCCAGATCAGTAGCTGCTGCATCATTTGTCCAGTTTAGCATGATCTATGCCATAGGTGAGTCAGGGCAGAAGTAAATTTGCCGGATCACACTTCCTGGGACCACTCTACCCATTTCAGGGATTGCAAATTGACTACGTTCAGCTCCCACTTGTTGGGAAGTATGAATACGTGCTTGTTGTTGTTGATGTCTTTGCAGGTTGGAGGCCGACCCTGTTACCAAGGCAAACAAGTAGGTAACCGCAAAGAAGCTCATGAACGAGGTAAACTGTGAATATGGGGTACCAGAAGTGATTCAGAGTCAGACAGAGGTATAAACTTCGCAGATGAATGTAACATGTCATGTCTGCTCTGGGTGTATCCCAGGCCTTTTACATACTCTACCATTTTTAGAGTAGTGGAAAGGTGGAGAGACGTAGTGGCACGCTAAAAAGTAAGATACTTAAAAATGACGCCACTTTGAAAAGACTGTCATCCAATAGCCTTATACAGTGTTAGATATGAACCCAGGGGGGGATCATACATTATCTCCCTACGAGATTGTTTGGGCTAGCCCCAAGGCTAGGTTGTTACTATCCTCAGTAGTTACAATTACAATCTGATGTGTTGACTGAGTATGTGATTTCCCTTGTTAAAGAACTAACCAAAGCCTATGCACAGGTGTTCTCTTCCAGACTCAGAGGCAGACACTGGGACACATATCTTGCAGCCTGGGGATTGGGTGTGCGTCAAGAAGTTCCCCAGCAATCACCCTCTTGAGCCCCGATTTGATGGCCCCTACCAGGTGCTTCTGACTACTGCCACAGCTGTGAAACTAGCCGAAAGACTTACATGGATCCATGCTTCATACTGTAAGAAAGCTCCAGATCCGGGAGACCAGTCTTAGTTGTGCCAAAGACATTACTCTGGTTAGGGCTAGTGAGAGAGGAGGGTGGCAACTGGAATCCTTAGTCGGAAGAATATGGGGGTATGGTTACCTTCTGGTATAACTCGTCCAATGCTCAAGTAGCCGCATATTCCTTCGACTATTGTACTGTGGTCCCGTGTCTAGGCGCAAGATCCCACCGCAGGCCAGATTTAGCTCAGTCCAGCTGGTTATATGACTTACATACCCGGGGAATACAATATGTTTGCGCCACTGATAATGTCTGGGGAGAAGACTGCCGTTATTGGGGATTAGTGGGATGGAACGCAGGAACAGACTGGTCCTATAAACCACGAAGTGCCTTAAATAAGAAAGATAAGAGCGGGAAATCCCTAATTAGTCGTATAACCCTCCTTGAGAATAATAAGGACAGCAGGTATTGGAAGGCTGAACTTAGTATGTTGCTTGGTTTTAATGCGGTTTTTACACTAACCATGGGAGATCCAAGCCCGGGGAACGGGGGGGACTTACAGTCTGGGGACATACCGGTACGTGAGGACAGATCCCTTAGGGAAGTTTAAAATAAGGGGTATGGTAGATGCACCCGAATGGAAGCCTTCACTTAGTCCCGTGCCCATAATTAACCCCCTCCGCCGTGAGATAAAGTCCTTGACGAACATGATGATCATAGCCGACCCTACCTTTTGTGGACACCTTGACAGTAGCGACTGGCTACTCTGACCAGAATCTCTGGTTGGAGTTGATGAGGTACAATGCTAACAGGAGCAACAAGTCTAACTGTTGCGTGTGCGGTAGTGCCCGACCACACTCGGGGATGGTCCCCCTAAATCTCCCTGTAGATGCTGAAGAGTGGTTTATTAGTCTCTTCACGAACATTTCCGCTAATTACACTGTCCGTGAGAAGTGGAAGAAGGAATACTCTATAACTACTTAAGTGTTTTGCACCGGAGAGAGTATTACTGACTACCTTGGAAACTACACCTGCCAGGCAAATGGGCAGGGTGGAGGGAGATTTTTGGGGAACCCACTAACGGGTATTGCTCCTCCTACGGTACCATAGGAGGGGAATAGATGCAGAATCAGGTTCAGTCCTTAGGAGACGTTTACTGGCTTTGTGGAGACATGAGGTAGAGGACCCGCCTGGAGGGTAATTGGACAGGGGAGTGTGCCTTAGTAAAGCCCTTATGCTCCTCCACATCCTGTCAGACAACATTGAGGATAATGAGGTTACCCCCAATAGTTACTTTATCTCGATCCAACTCAGTCTGTGTTTTGTGGTTATCCTGTCATGTTGGTCTATCCTTGTTTTCCGCATAGGTACGGCGGTTCCTTCCAGTCTTGTCACTAGGTAGTGTAGGGTCAGGGTGAGGCGGCCTGGACGTGTTCACCATTAGGACTATCTCCAGGAGGGACATTGGTGTGGGTGAAGATTAGGGAGTCCCAGGCCGTGCGTACCTGTGCACACTACTAGTATTGTAACATTATACTAGAGCGAGAAGAGAGACCCCTGGTGGTAGTTTTGATCTACGTGTACATTGACGTCATAGGATAGCCAAGGGGGGTACCTGACGAGTTTTAAAATTAGAGACCAAGTTAAAACTAGATTCGAGTCCATTTTCCTGGTCATTATGGTAAATAAACGTTGACTGGATTAATTATGTTTATTATAATTAGCAGCGATTTATAAATTATACTAGAGATGCCTTATAGGGACTAGTCGACCAATAGGACCTACCTCGACTATGACTTTTCAAAATAGAATGGCTTTAGATATGATTTTAGCTAAAAAGGGGAGTGTCTGTAAGATGATAGGGGAGACTTGTTGTACCTACATCCCAGACGACACGTGACCCGCGGGTAAAGACGCAGTTGCCATTAAAGAAGCTGACCGCACTAACTAAAAAGAGCTAACCTTTGGGACCAGCACTCGCCATGGATGAGCGGGTGGTAAAGGATCCTGGCACAGACGGGCGTCGCTGTTGTATGTGAACTGATTATCTTTTTCGTTCTAGTCTGCTGTGTTATCCCCTGTGTCAGAGAGACCTGTGAAACTGATGCTGGAAAAGCCGCTCCCACCATGAGTACGCTGGATGCATCCCCAGAAGGAGAGGACAAGTCCTACACCCCCTTGAAGACCCTAAAATGAACCTTCAACGCGCTCCAGTTATAGGCTCATGCACAGAGAACTGTGAAAATTAGATGGAGAGTCAGAGGATAGACCTTTTAAGGGGGGATTGTGATAGACATGATGATTAGTCAGTGTAAAATGTCTATTGATTTGTATAAACCAAATGTATTATGCTATTGTAATGACTTCAGCCTAATGTGGAACTCTGCTGCATAAGGAAAGAGTTAAAGGTCATAGTATTACATACTGAGTGTTTTCCTAGCCCTCTCCCACCCCCCATACAGACACTGTTTAAACAATGGCTTGTCAGGCACACAGAAATTCCTTCAGCTAGGACAAAGTCCAAGCTACTTCAAGACTTGAGGAAGGGTGGGCAGAGAGGCGGGAGATTCTATATGATCCGACAAATGAGAATCTTATATGTTACTGATGTAATCTGTTGCACGCCCATAAAAGGGCGGTTATCATGTGTTATAATAAAAGCCTGAGCCTCTACACATTTGGGTAGAGACTCTCCCAGTTTTAGACCAGTACTTGTGTCTGATCTGGTCGATGATGTGTGCACACTATACAATTTGGAAGCTACATAATACCCCGAAGCCTGCTGGAGAAAACCATAATCCGAGTTCATGGTGAGGGTTAGGGGGAAATCATGTGGCGAGGGTTAGGAGGGAATCGTGTGGCGATGGTTAGGAGGGAATCGTGTGGCGATGGTTAGGAGGGAATTGTGTGGCGATGGTTAGGAGGGAATTGTGTGGCGATGGTTAGGAGGGAATTGTGTGGCAAGGGTTAGGAGGGAATCGTGTGGCGATGGTTAGGAGGGAATCGTGTGGCGATGGTTAGGAGGGAATCGTGTGGCGATGGTTAGCAGGGAATCGTGTGGCGATGGTTAGGAAGGAATCGTGTGGCGAGGGTTAGGAGGGAATCGTGTGGCGAGGGTTAGGAGGGAATCATGTGGCATGGGTTAGCAGGGAATCGTGTGGCAAGGGTTAGGAGGGAATCGCGTGGTGATGGTTAGGAGGGAATCGTGTGGTGATGGTTAGGAGGGAATCGTGTGGTGATGGTTAGGAGGGAATCGTGTGGCGATGGTTAGGAGGGAATCGTGTGGCGAGGGTTAGGAGGGAATCGTGTGGCGATGATTAGGAGGGAATCGTGTGGCGATGGTTAGGAGGGAATCGTGTGGCGATGGTTAGGAGGGAATCATGTGGCGATGGTTAGGAGGGAATCGTGTGGCGAGGGTTAGGAGGGAATCGTGCGAGGGTTAGGAGGGAATCGCGTGGCAATAGTTAGAAGGGAATCGCGTGGCGATGGTTAGGAGGGAATCGTGTGGCGATGGTTAGCAGGGAATCGTGTGGCGATGGTTAGCAGAGAATCGTGTGGCGATGGTTAGGAAGGAATCGTGTGGCGAGGGTTAGGAGGGAATCGTGTGGCGAGGGTTAGGAGGGAATCGTGTGGCTATGGTTAGCAGGGAATCGTGTGGCGAGGGTTAGGAGGGAATCGTGTGGCGATGGTTAGGAGGGAATCGTGTGGCGTTGGTTAAGAGGGAATCGTGTGGCGATGGTTTGGAGGGAATCTCGTGGCGAGGGTTAGGAGGGAATCGTGTGGCGAGGGTTAGGAGGGAATCGTGTGGCGAGGGTCAGGAGGGATTCGTGTGGCGATGGTTAGCAGGGAATCTTGTGGCGAGGGTTAGCAGGGAATCGTGTGGCGAGGGTTAGGAGGGAATCGTGCGAGGGTTAGGAGGGAATCGCGTGGCAATAGTTAGAAGGGAATCGCGTGGCGATGGTTAGGAGGGAATCGTGTGGCGATGGTTAGCAGGGAATCGTGTGGCGATGGTTAGCAGAGAATCGTGTGGCGATGGTTAGGAAGGAATCGTGTGGCGAGGGTTAGGAGGGAATCGTGTGGCGAGGGTTAGGAGGGAATCGTGTGGCGATGGTTAGGAGGGAATCGTGTGGCGATGGTTAGGAGGGAATCGTGTGGCGATGGTTAGGAGGGAATCGTGTGGCGAGGGTTAGGAGAGAATCGTGTGGCGATGGTTAGGAGGGAATCGTGTGGCAATGGTTAGGAGGGAATCGTGTGGTGATGGTTAGGAGGGAATCGTGTGGCGATGGTTAGGAGGGAATCGTGTGGCGAGGGTTAGGAGGGAATCGTGTGGCGGGGGTTAGGAAGGAATCGTGTGGCGAGGGTTAGGAGGGAATCATGTGGCAAGGGTTAGGAGGGAATCGTGTGGCGAGGGTTAGGAGGGAATCGTGTGGCGAGGGTTAGCAGGGAATCGTGTGGCGAGGGTTAGCAGGGAATCGTGTGGTGAGGATTAGGAAGGAATCGTGTAACGATGGTTAGGAAGGAATTGTGTGGCGAGGGTTAGGAGGGAATCGTGTGGCGAGGGTTAGGAGGGAATCGTGTGGCATGGGTTAGCAGGGAATCGTGTGGCGAGGTTTAGGCGGGAATCGTGTGGCAAGGGTTAGGAGGGAATCGTGTGGCAAGGGTTAGGAGGGAATCGTGTGGCGAGGGTTAGCAGGGAATAGTGTGGCGAGGGTTAGCAGGGAATCGTGTGGTGAGGGTTAGGAGGGAATCGTGTGGCCATGGCTAGGAGGGAATTGTGTGGCGATGGTTAGGGGGGAATCGTGTGGCGATGGTTAGGAGGGAATCGTGTGGCGATGGTTAGCAGGGAATCGTGTGGCAATGGTTAGGAAGGAATCGTGTGGCGAGGGTTAGGAGGGAATCGTGTGGCGAGGGTTAGGAGGGAATCATGTGGCATGGGTTAGCAGGGAATCGTGTGGCAAGGGTTAGGAGGGAATCGCGTGGTGATGGTTAGGAGGGAATCGTGTGGTGATGGTTAGGAGGGAATCGTGTGGTGATGGTTAGGAGGGAATCGTGTGGCGATGGTTAGGAGGGAATCGTGTGGCGAGGGTTAGGAGGGAATCGTGTGGCGATGGTTAGGAGGGAATCGTGTGGCGATGGTTAGGAGGGAATCGTGTGGCGATGGTTAGGAGGGAATCGTGTGGCGATGGTTAGGAGGGAATCGTGTGGCGAGGGTTAGGAGGGAATCGTGTGGCGATGGTTAGGAGGGAATCGTGTGGCGTTGGTTAGGAGGGAATCGTGTGGCGATGGTTTGGAGGGAATCTCGTGGCGAGGGTTAGGAGGGAATCGTGTGGCGAGGGTTAGGAGGGAATCGTGTGGCGAGGGTCAGGAGGGATTCGTGTGGCGATGGTTAGCAGGGAATCTTGTGGCGATGGTTAGGAGGGAATCGTGTGGCGAGGGTTAGCAGGGAATCGTGTGGCGATGGTTAGGAGGGAATCGTGTGGCGATGGTTAGGAGGGAATCGTGTGGCGATGGTTAGGAGGGAATCGTGTGGCGATGGTTAGGAGGGAATCGTGTGGCGATGGTTAGGAGAGAATCGTGTGGCGATGGTTAGGAGGGAATCGTGTGGCGATGGTTAGGAGGGAATCGTGTGGTGATGGTTAGGAGGGAATCGTGTGGCGATGGTTAGGAGGGAATCGTGTGGCGATGGTTTGGAGGGAATCTCGTGGCGAGGGTTAGGAGGGAATCGTGTGGCGAGGGTTAGGAGGGAATCGTGTGGCGAGGGTCAGGAGGGATTCGTGTGGCGATGGTTAGCAGGGAATCTTGTGGCGATGGTTAGGAGGGAATCGTGTGGCGAGGGTTAGCAGGGAATCGTGTGGCGATGGTTAGGAGGGAATCGTGTGGCGATGGTTAGGAGGGAATCGTGTGGCGATGGTTAGGAGGGAATCGTGTGGCGATGGTTAGGAGGGAATCGTGTGGCGATGGTTAGGAGAGAATCGTGTGGCGATGGTTAGGAGGGAATCGTGTGGCAATGGTTAGGAGGGAATCGTGTGGTGATGGTTAGGAGGGAATCGTGTGGCGATGGTTAGGAGGGAATCGTGTGGCGAGGGTTAGGAGGGAATCGTGTGGCGGGGGTTAGGAAGGAATCGTGTGGCGAGGGTTAGGAGGGAATCATGTGGCAAGGGTTAGGAGGGAACCGTGTGGCGAGGGTTAGGAGGGAATCGTGTGGCGAGGGTTAGCAGGGAATCGTGTGGCGAGGGTTAGCAGGGAATCGTGTGGTGAGGATTAGGAAGGAATCGTGTAACGATGCTTAGGAAGGAATTGTGTGGCGAGGGTTAGGAGGGAATCGTGTGGCGAGGGTTAGGAGGGAATCGTGTGGCGATGGTTAGGAGGGAATCGTGTGGCAAGGGTTAGGAGGGAATCGTGTGGCGAGGGTTAGGAGGGAATCGTGTGGCGAGGGTTAGCAGGGAATCGTGTGGCGAGGGTTAGCAGGGAATCGTGTGGTGAGGGTTAGGAGGGAATCGTGTGGCCATAGCTAGGAGGGAATTGTGTGGCGATGGTTAGGGGGGAATCATGTGGCGAGGGTTAGGAGAGAATCGTATGGCGATGGTTAGGAGGGAATCGTGTGGCGATGGTTAGGAGGGAATTGTGTGGCGATGGTTAGGAGGGAATTGTGTGGCGATGGTTAGGAGGGAATCGTGCGAGGGTTAGGAGGGAATCGTGTGGCAATGGTTAGGAGGGAATCATGTGGCGATGGTTAGGAAGGAATCGTGTGGCGATGGTTAGGAGGGAATCGTGTGGCGAGGGTTAGGAGGGAATCGTGTGGCGGGGGTTAGGAAGGAATCGTGTGGCGAGGGTTAGGAGGGAATCATGTGGCAAGGGTTAGGAGGGAATCGTGTGGCGAGGGTTAGGAGGGAATCGTGTGGCGAGGGTTAGCAGGGAATCGTGTGGCGAGGGTTAGCAGGGAATCGTGTGGTGAGGATTAGGAAGGAATCGTGTAACGATGGTTAGGAAGGAATTGTGTGGCGAGGGTTAGGAGGGAATCGTGTGGCGAGGGTTAGGAGGGAATCGTGTGGCATGGGTTAGCAGGGAATCGTGTGGCGAGGGTTAGGCGGGAATCGTGTGGCAAGGGTTAGGAGGGAATCGTGTGGCGAGGGTTAGGAGGGAATCGTGTGGCGAGGGTTAGCAGGGAATCGTGTGGTGAGGGTTAGGAGGGAATCGTGTGACAAGGGTTAGGAGGGAATCGTGTGGCCATGGCTATGAGGGAATTGTGTGGCGATGGTTAGGGGGGAATCATGTGGCGAGGGTTAGGAGAGAATCGTATGGCGATGGTTAGGAGGGAATCGTGTGGCGATGGTTAGGAGGGAATTGTGTGGCGATGGTTAGGAGGGAATTGTGTGGCGATGGTTAGGAGGGAATCGTGCGAGGGTTAGGAGGGAATCGTGTGGCAATGGTTAGGAGGGAATCATGTGGCGATGGTTAGGAGGGAATCGTGTGGCGAGGGTTAGAACGGAATCGTGTGGCGAGGATTAGGACAGAATCGTGTGGTGAGGGTTAGGAGGGAGTCGTGTGGCGAGGGTTAGGAGTGAATCGTGTGGCAATGATTAGGAGGGAATCGTGTGGCGGTGGTTAGGAAGGAATCGTGTGGCGACTGTTAGCAGGGAATCGTGTGGCGATGGTTAGGAGGGAATCGTGTGGCGAGGATTAGGAGGGAAACGTGTGGCGAGGGTTAGGAGGGAATCGTGTGGCGAGGGTTAGCAGGGAATCGTGTGGCGAGGGTTAGCAGGGAATCGTGTGGCGAGGGTTAGCAGGGAATCGTGTGGCGTGGGTTAGGAGGGAATCTAGTGGTAAGGGTTAGGAGGGAATCGTGTGGCCATGGTTAGGAGGGAATCGTGTGGCGAGGGTTAGGGGGGAATCATGTGGCGAGGGTTAGGAGGGAATCGTATGGCGATGGTTAGGAGGGAATTGTGTGGCGAGGGTTAGGAGGGAATCGTGCGAGGGTTAGGAGGGAATCGTGTGACAAGGGTTAGGAGGGAATCGTGTGGCCATGGTTAGGAAGGAATTGTGTGGCGATGGTTAGGGGGGAATCATGTGGCGAGGGTTAGGAGGGAATCGTATGGCAATGGTTAGGAGGGAATCGTGTGGCGATGGTTAGGAGGGAATCGTGTGGCGATGGTTAGGAGGGAATTGTGTGGCGATGGTTAGGAGGGAATCGTGCGAGGGTTAGGAGGGAATCATGTGGCAATGGTTAGGAGGGAATCATGTGGCGATGGTTAGGAAGGAATCGTGTGGCGACGGTTAGGAGGGAATCGTGTGGCGAGGGTTAGAATGGAATCGTGTGGCGATGATTAGGACAGAATCGTGTGGTGAGGGTTAGGAGGGAGTCGTGTGGCGAGGGTTGGGAGGGAATCGTGTGGCAATGGTTAGGAGGGAAGCGTGTGGCGATGGTTAGGAAGGAATCGTGTGGCAACTGTTAGCAGGGAATCGTGTGGCGATGGTTAGGAGGGAATCGTGTGGCGAGGATTAGGAGGGAATCGTGTGGCAAGGGTTAGGAGGGAATCGTGTGGCGAGGGTTAGCAGGGAATTGTGTGGCGAGGGTTAGCAGGGAAACGTGTGGGGAGGGTTAGCAGGGAATCGTGTGGCGTGGGTTAGTAGGGAATCGTGTGGCCATGGTTAGGAGGGAATCGTGTGGCGAGGGTTAGGGGGGAATCATGTGGCGAGGGTTAGGAGGGAATCGTATGGCGATGGTTAGGAGGGAATCGTGTGGCGATGGTTAGGAGGGAATCGTGTGGCGAGGGTTAGGAGGGAATCGTGTGGCGAGGGTTAGGAGGGAATCGTGTGGCGATGGTTAGCAGGGAATCGTGTGGCGATGGTTAGGAGGGAATCGTGTGGCGATGATTAGCAGGGAATCGTGTGGCGATGGTTAGCAGGGAATCGTGTGGCGATGGTTAGCAGGGAATCGTGTGGCGATGGTTAGGAGGGAATCACGTGGCGAGGGTTAGGAGGGAATCGTGTGGCGAGGGTTAGGAGGGAATCGTGTGGCGAGGGTTAGGAGGGATACGTGTGGCATGGGTTAGCAGGGAATCGTGTGGCAAGAGTTAGGAGGGAATCGTGTGGCGATGGTTAGCAGGGAATCGTGTGGCAATGGTTAGGAAGGAATCGTGTGGCAAGGGTTAGGAGGGAATCGTGTGGCGATGGTTAGGAGGGAATCGTGTGGCGATGGTTAGGAGGGAATCGTGTGGCGAGGGTTAGGAGGGAATCGTGTGGCGAGGGTTAGGAGGGAATCGTGTGGCGAGGGTTAGCAGGGATTCGTGTGTCGATGGTTAGCAAGGAATCTTGTGGCGATGGTTAGGAGGGAATCGTGTGGCGAGGGTTAGGAGGGAATCGTGTGGCGAGGGTTAGGAGGGAATCGTGTGGCGAGGGTTAGGAGGGAATCGTGCGAGGGTTAGGAGGGAATCGTGTGGTGATGGTTAGAAGGGAATCGTGTGGCATGGGTTAGCAGGGAATCGTGTGGCGAGGGTTAGGAGGGAATCGTGTGGCGAGGGTTAGGAGGGAATCGTGTGGCATGGGTTAGCAGGGAATCGTGTGGTGAGGGTTAGGAGGGAATCGTGTGGCGATGATTAGGAGGGAATCGTGTGGCGATGGTTTGGAGGGAATCTCATGGCGAGGGTTAGGAGGGAATCGTGTGGCGAGGGTTAGGAGGGAATCGTGTGGCGAGGGTTAGGAGGGATTCGTGTGGCGATGGTTAGCAGGGAATCTTGAGGCGATGGTTAGGAGGCAATCGTGTGGCGAGGGTTAGGAGGGAATCGTGTGACGAGGGTTAGGAGGGAATCGTGTGGCGAGGGTTAGGAGGGAATCGTGTGGCGAGGGTTAGGAGGGAATCGTGTGGCGAGTGTTAGGAGGAAATCGTGTGGCGATGGTTAGGAGGGAATCGTGTGGCGAGGGTTAAAAGAGAATCGTGTGGCGATGGTTAGGAGGGAATCGTGTGGCAATGGTTAGGAGGGAATCGTGTGGCGATGGCTAGGAAGGAATTATGTGGCAAGGGATAGGAGGGAATCGTGTGGCAAGGGTTAGGAGGGAATCGTGTGGCGAGGGTTAGGAGGGAATCGTGCGAGGGTTAGGAGGGAATCGTGTGGTGATGGTTAGAAGGGAATCTTGTGGCATGGGTTAGCAGGGAATCGTGTGGCGAGGGTTAGGAGGGAATCGTGTGGCGAGGGTTAGGAGGGAATCGTGTGGCATGGGTTAGCAGGGAATCGTGTGGTGAGGGTAAGGAGGGAATCGTGTGGCGATGGTTAGGAGGGAATCGTGTGGCGATGGTTTGGAGGGAATCTCATGGCGAGGGTTAGGAGGGAATCGTGTGGCGAGGGTTAGGAGGGAATCGTGTGGCGAGGGTTAGGAGGGATTCGTGTGGCGATGGTTAGCAGGGAATCTTGAGGCGATGGTTAGGAGGCAATCGTGTGGCGAGGGTTAGGAGGGAATCGTGTGTCGAGGGTTAGGAGGGAATCGTGTGGCGAGGGTTAGGAGGGAATCGTGTGGCGAGTGTTAGGAGGGAATCGTGTGGCGAGTGTTAGGAGGAAATCGTGTGGCGATGGTTAGGAGGGAATCGTGTGGCGAGGGTTAAAAGAGAATCTTGTGGCGATGGTTAGGAGGGATTCGTGTGGCAATGGTTAGGAGGGAATCGTGTGGCGATGGCTAGGAAGGAATTATGTGGCGAGGGTTAGGAGGGAATCGTGTGGCGGGGGTTTGGAAGGAATCGTGTGGCGAGGGTTAGGAGGGAATCGTGTGGCAATGGATAGGAGGGAATCGTGTGGCAAGGGTTAGGAGGGAATCGTGTGGCAAGGGTTAGCAGGGAATCGTGTGGCGAGGGTTAGGAAGGAATCATGTGGCGAGGGTTAAGAGGGAATCGTGTGGCGAGGGTTAGGAGGGAATCGTGTGGCATGGGTTAGAATGGAATCGTGTGGCGAGGGTTAGGAGGGAATCGTGTGGCGATGGTTAGGAGGGAATCGTGTGGCGATGGTTAGGACGGAATCACGTGGCGATGGTTTGGAGGGAATCTCATGGCAAGGGTTAGGAGGGAATCGTGTGGAAAGGGTTAGGAGGGAATCGTGTGGCGAGGGTTAGAAGGGATTCGTGTGGCGATGGTTAGCAGGGAATCTTGTGGCGATGGTTAGGAGGGTATCGTGTGGCGAGGGTTAGGAGGGAATCGTGTGTCGAGGGTTAGGAGGGAATCGTGTGGCGAGGGTTAGGAGGGAATCGTGTGGCGAGTGTTAGGAGGGAATCGTGTGGCGAGTGTTAGGAGGAAATCGTGTGGCGATGGTTAGGAGGGAATCGTGTGGCGAGGGTTAAAAGAGAATCTTGTGGCGATGGTTAGGAGGGAATCGTGTGGCAATGGTTAGGAGGGAATCGTGTGGCGATGGCTAGGAAGGAATTATGTGGCGAGGGTTAGGAGGGAATCGTGTGGCGGGGGTTTGGAAGGAATCGTGTGGCGAGGGTTAGGAGGGAATCGTGTGGCAATGGATAGGAGGGAATCGTGTGGCAAGGGTTAGGAGGGAATCGTGTGGCAAGGGTTAGCAGGGAATCGTGTGGCGAGGGTTAGGAAGGAATCATGTGGCGAGGGTTAAGAGGGAATCGTGTGGCGAGGGTTAGGAGGGAATCGTGTGGCATGGGTTAGAATGGAATCGTGTGGCGAGGGTTAGGAGGGAATCGTGTGGCGATGGTTAGGAGGGAATCGTGTGGCGATGGTTAGGAGGGAATCACGTGGCGATGGTTTGGAGGGAATCTCATGGCAAGGGTTAGGAGGGAATCGTGTGGAAAGGGTTAGGAGGGAATCGTGTGGCGAGGGTTAGAAGGGATTCGTGTGGCGATGGTTAGCAGGGAATCTTGTGGCGATGGTTAGGAGGGTATCGTGTGGCGAGGGTTAGGAGGGAATCGTGTGACGAGGGTTAGGAGGGAATCTTGTGGCGAGGGTTAGGAGGGAATCGTGTGGCAAGGGTTAGCAGGGAATCGTGTGGCGAGGGTTAGGAGGGAATCGTGTGGCGAGGGTTAGGAGGGAATCGTGTGGCGAGGGTTAGGAGGGAATCGTGTGGCGAGGGTTAGGAGGGAATCGTGTGGCGAGGGTTAGGAGGGAATCGTGTGGCGAGGGTTAGGAGGGAATCGTGTGGCGAGGGTTAGGAGGGAATCGTGTGGCGATGGTTAGGAGGGAATCGTGTGGCGAGGGTTAGGAGAGAATCGTGTGGCGATGGTTAGGAGGGAATCGTGTGGCAATGGTTAGGAGGGAATCGTGTGGCGATGGCTAGGAAGGAATCATGTGGCGAGGGTTAGGAGGGAATCGTGTGGCGGGGGTTAGGAAGGAATCGTGTGGCGAGGGTTAGGAGGGAATCGTGTGGCAAGGGTTAGGAGGGAATCGTGTGGCAAGGGTTAGGAGGGAATCGAGTGGCAAGGGTTAGCAGGGAATCGTGTGGCGAGGGTTAGGAAGGAATCGTGTGGCGAGGATTAAGAGGGAATCGTGTGGCGAGGGTTAGGAGGGAATCGTGTGGCATGGGTTAGAATGGAATCGTGTGGCGAGGGTTAGGAGGGAATCGTGTGGCGATGGTTAGGAGGGAATCGTGTGGCGATGGTTAGGAGGGAATCACGTGGCGATGGTTTGGAGGGAATCTCATGGCAAGGGTTAGGAGGGAATCGTGTGGCGAGGGTTAGGAGGGAATCGTGTGGCGAGGGTTAGGAGGGATTCGTGTGGTGATGGTTAGCAGGGAATCTTCTGGCGATGGTTAGGAGAGTATCGTGTGGCGAGGGTTAGGAGGGAATCGTGTGACGAGGGTTAGGAGGGAATCTTGTGGCGAGGGTTAGGAGGGAATCGTGTGGCGATGGTTAGGAGGAAATCGTGTGGCGAGGGCTAGGAGAGAATCGTGTGGCGAGGGCTAGGAGGGAATCGTGTGGCGATGGTTAGGAGGGAATCATGTGGCTATGGTTAGGAAGGAATCGCGTGGCGAGGGTTAGGAGGGAATCATGTGGCGGGGGTTAGGAGGGAATCATGTGGCTATGGTTAGGAAGGAATCGCGTGGCGAGGGTTAGGAGGGAATCGTGTGGCGATGGTTAGGAGGGAATCGTGTGGCGAGGGTTAGGAGCGAATCGTGTGGCAATGGTTAGGAGGGAATCGTGTGGCGATGGCTAGGAAGGAATCATGTGGCGAGGGTTAGGAGGGAATCGTGTGGCGGGGGTTAGGAAGGAATCGTGTGGCGAGGGTTAGGAGGGAATCGTGTGGCAAGGGTTAGGAGGGAATCGTGTGGCAAGGGTTAGGAGGGAATCGTGTGGCAAGGGTTAGCAGGGAATCGTGTGGCGAGGGTTAGGAAGGAATCGTGTGGCGAGGGTTAAGAGGGAATCGTGTGGCGAGGGTTAGGAGGGAATCGTGTGGCATGGGTTAGAATGGAATCGTGTGGCGAGGGTTAGGAGGGAATCGTGTGGCGAGGGTTAGGAGGGAATCGTGTGGCGAGGGTTAGGAGGTAATCGTGTGGCGAGGGTTAGGAGGGAATCGTGTGGCGAGGGTTAGGAGGGAATCGTGTGGCGATGGTTAGGAGGGAATCGTGTGGCGAGGGTTAGGAGAGAATCGTGTGTCGATGGTTAGGAGGGAATCGTGTGGCAATGGTTAGGAGGGAATCGTGTGGCGATGGCTAGGAAGGAATCATGTGGCGAGGGTTAGGAGGGAATCGTGTGGCGGGGGTTAGGAAGGAATCGTGTGGCGAGGGTTAGGAGGGAATCGTGTGGCAAGGGTTAGGAGGGAATCGTGTGGCAAGGGTTAGGAGGGAATCGAGTGGCAAGGGTTAGCAGGGAATCGTGTGGCGAGGGTTAGGAAGGAATCATGTGGCGAGGGTTAAGAGGGTATCGTGTGGCGAGGGTTAGGAGGGAATCGTGTGGCGATGGTTAGGAGGGAATCGTGTGGCGATGGTTAGGAGGGAATCACGTGGCGATGGTTTGGAGGGAATCTCATGACAAGGGTTAGGAGGGAATCGTGTGGCGAGGGTTAGGAGGGAATCGTGTGGCGAGGGTTAGGAGGGATTCGTGTGGCGATGGTTAGCAGGGAATCTTGTGGCGATGGTTAGGAGGGTATCGTGTGGCGAGGGTTAGGTGTGACGAGGGTTAGGAGGGAATCTTGTGGCGAGGGTTAGGAGGGAATCGTGTGGCGATGGTTAGGAGGGAATCGTGTGGCGAGGGCTAGGAGAGAAGCGTGTGGCGAGGGCTAGGAGGGAATCGTGTGGCGATGGTTAGGAGGGAATCATGTGGCTATGGTTAGGAAGGAATCGCGTGGCGAGGGTTAGGAGGGAATCATGTGGCGAGGGTTAGGAAGGAATCGTATGGCGAGTGTTAGGAGGGAATCGTGTGGCAAGGGTTAGGAGGGAATCGTGTGGCGAGGGTTAGGAGGGAATCGTGTGGCGAGGGTTAGCAGGGAATCGTGTGGCGAGGGTTAGGAGGGAATCGTGTGACAAGGGTAAGGAGCGAATCGTGTGGCCATGGTTAGGAGGGAATCATGTGGCTAGGGTTAGGGGGGAATCACGTGGCGAGGGTTAGGAGGGAATCGTGTGGCGATGGTTAGGAGGGAATCGTGTGGCAATGGTTAGGAGGGAATCGTGTGGCGATGGCTAGGAAGGAATCATGTGGCGAGGGTTAGGAGGGAATCGTGTGGCGGGGGTTAGGAAGGAATCGTGTGGCGAGGGTTAGGAGGGAATAGTGTGGCAAAGGTTAGGAGGGAATCGTGTGGCAAGGGTTAGGAGGGAATCGTGTGGCAAGGGTTAGCAGGGAATCGTTTGGCGAGGGTTAGCAGGGAATCGTGTGGCGAGGGTTAGGAGGGAATCGTGTGGCGATGGTTAGGAAGGAATCGTGTGGCGTGGGTTAGGGGGGAATCGTGTGGCATGGGTTAGAATGGAATCGTGTGGCGAGGGTTAGGAGGGAATCGTGTGGCGATGGTTAGGAGGGAATCGTGTGGCGATGGTTAGGAGGGAATCATGTGGCGATGGTTTGACGGGAATCTCATGGCGAGGGTTAGGAGGGAATCGTGTGGCGAGGGTTAGGAGGGATTCGTGTGGCGATGGTTAGCAGGGAATCTTGTGGCGATGGTTAGGAGGGTATCGTGTGGCGAGGGTTAGGAGGGAATCGTGTGGCGAGGGTTAGGAGGGAATCTTGTGGCGAGGGTTAGGTGGGAATCGTGTGGCGATGGTTAGGAGGGAATCGTGTGGCGAGGGGTAGGAGAGAATTGTGTGGCGATGGTTAGGAGGGAATCGTGTGGCGATGGTTAGAAGGGAATCATGTGGCGATGGTTAGGAAGGAATCGTGTGGCAAGGGTTAGGAGGGAATCATGTGGCGGGGGTTAGGAAGGAATCGTATGGCGAGGGTTAGGAGGGAATCGTGTGGCAAGGGTTAGGAGGGAATCGTGTGGCGAGGGTTAGGAGGGAATCGTGTGGCGATGGTTAGGAGGGAATTGTGGCAATGGTTAGGAGGGAATCGTGCGAGGATTAGGAGGGAATCGTGTGGCGATGGTTAGGGGGGAATCATGTGGCGATGGTTAGTAGAGAATCGTATGGCGATGGTTAGGAGGGAATCGTGTGGCGATGGTTAGGAGGGAATTGTGGCAATGGTTAGGAGGGAATCGTGCGAGGATTAGGAGGGAATCGTGTGGCAATGGTTAGGGGGGAATCATGTGGCGATGGTTAGGAGAGAATCGTATGGCGATGGTTAGGAGGGAATCGTGTGGCGATGGTTAGGAGGGAATTGTGGCAATGGTTAGGAGGGAATCGTGCGAGGATTAGGAGGGAATCGTGTGGCAATGGTTAGGAGGGAATCGTGTGGCGATGGTTAGGAAGGAATCGTCTGGCGATGGTTAGGAGGGAATCGTGTGGCGATGGTTAGAACGGAATCGTGTGGTGAGGATTAGGACAGAATCGTGTGGTGAGGGTTAGGAGGGAGTCGTGTGGCGAGGGTTAGGAGGGAATCGTGTGGCGAGGGTTAGGAGGGAATCGTGTGGCGAGGGTTAGCAGGGAATCGTGTGGCGATGGTTAGGAGGGAATCGTGTGGCGATTGTTAGCAGGGAATCGTGTGGCGATGGTTAGGAAGGAATCGTGTGGCGAGGGTTAGGAGGGAATTGTGTGGCTATGGTTAGGAGGGAATAGTGTGGCGACGGTTAGGAAGGAATCGTGTGGCGAGGATTAGGAGAGAATCGTGTGGCGATGGTTAGGAGGGAATCATGTGGCAATGGTTAGAAGGGAATCGTGTGGCGATGGTTAGCAGGGAATCGTGTGGCGAGGGTTAGGAAGGAATTGTGTGGCGAGGGTTAGGAGGGAATCGTGTGGCGATGGTTAGCAGGGAATTGTGTGACGAGGGTTAGGAAGGAATTGTCTGGCGAGGGTTAGAACGGAATCGTGTGGCGAGGATTAGGACAGAATCGTGTGGTGAGGGTTAGATAGGAGTCGTGTGGCGAGGGTTAGGAGGGAATCGTGTGGCGACGGTTAGCAGGGAATAGTGTAGCGATGGTTAGGAGGGAATCGTGTGGCGATGGTTAGGAGGGAATCGTGTGGCAAGGGTTAGGAGGGAATCGTGTGGCGAGGGTTAGCAGGGAATCGTGTGGCGATGGTTAGGAGGGAATCGTGTGGCTATGGTTAGGAGGGAATCGAGTGGCGACGGTTAGCAGGGAATAGTGTGGCGATGGTTAGGAGAGAATCGTGTGGCGAGGGTTAGGAGAGCATCGTGTGGCGATGGTTAGGAGGGAATCATGTGGCAATGGTTAGGAGGGAATCGTGTGGCAATGGTTAGGAGGGAATCGTGTGGCGAGGGTTAGGAAGGAATTGTGTGGCGAGGGTTAGGAGGGAATCGTGTGGCGATGGTTAGGAAGGAATCGTGTGGCGAGGGTTAGGAGGGAATCGTGTGGCGAGGGTTAGGAAGGAATTGTGTGGCGAGGGTAAGGAGGGAATCGTGTGGCGAGGGTTAGGAGGGAATCGTGTGCCGAGGGTTAGAACGGAATCGTGTGGCGAGGATTAGGACAGAATCGTGTGGCGAGGGTTAGGAGGGAATCGTGTGGTGAGGGTTAGAAGTGAATGTATTAGTTGGTTTTGATTTTATCTGGAAATGAAGGGGTTTTCCCAGCAGCGCCAGGTGTTAGTGTCGGGATAATCTAGGGTCCAAGCGGAAACTGCTGCTCTGACGCAATTAAGTGGCTGGCATCATAATCGAGTCTGGAGTTTGATTTAAATTAATGGGAGCTGCGCCTGCAATAACAACCGCTGCCCCTCTCAGGGCGTCAGAACAATATGAAGACCTTCAGCGTTTAGTATGGCGTTCACAGTATTAGAGTTCACACGGGGCGGAATTTAGGTACGTACTCTCCGCATTCATTCTAAAGCCCGAGCCTAAGCAGCAAAGTAAATGAGATTTGCAAAAATCTCGACCACACGCTACGGACGAGCCTCACATCAACTGACATGCGGTGCAGAATTCAAACCCGTGGCATGTCAATTGTTCCGCCGTTTCTGCTGTGGGCTTTCTTCTCTCTACGGGCAGAGATTACCACAGCGGAATAGAGGCGCACTGAAATAGAGCGTGCCGCGATTTGTTTTCTGCGCGTTATTTCACGCAGACAAATCGCGGCCGTCTGCCTAGGATTGCGTTTTCTAACGCAATCCCATGGCAGCTTCCATGGGCGGAAATTTTGCGGGAAATCCCGGTGCGGAATTTCCGCCCGTGTGCAGGGGGCCTTACTGTGCAAATAGAAACCTGAGTGCTGCTGCCACCAGATCTTGCTGCAGGTCTTGTGTAATCACTGGAGGGTTGTTGACCACCTGCCACCTCTGAAATCTGGTAGCAGCGCCCTCTTTTTGTCACGCCCTGGTACTGCAGCCAGGGTTCCTGTAACTTGTGATCTGCTTCCAGCTGTAACTCCAGGAACATTCAGCGTCTTTCTATCTTTTATATCCTTTTCTTTTGTACAGGACAACGATCTCTTCTATAACTTTTTGGCCCCCTCTCATGACTTAGCCATATTCAGACATCACAGACAACAAAGCCCTCACCAGTCCAGGTATCGGATGTGTTTTATCTGAAGCACACCTGATATAAGGAATGAAGCCACTGATTAGTTGCATCAGATGTGTTTGAGAAAACACCTGGTCTGTCAATGTGCTCCTTCGATTCTATTCAGGGGGTTGTATAACCCGAGACAGCAGCAATCAGTAAAAGTGGAATTTTGTGTTGCATTTGGAGAAACGGCTTGTTATCTTAGTTGTGTTCAGCTATTTACTTTGTTTTATTTGACTGCAAAAAAACAAACTAACTGGATAGCTTGTAAATTTGACAAATAAACCTAATCTGCAATGGAAGGGGAGGGGGGGGGGGGTGAATAATTTTGAATACAACTATATGAATACTCAATTGTCAACCTGATGTCCAACCAGATGGAGGTTTAATACTCCCTTACATGAAACCAGAAACTATTTGTAACCCCAACCAACCACAGCCAACAACATGGAGTGTCTACTGTAGGTGGCCGGAGGAGTCTAGTAGAAAGCTGCATTATATCAAGCTATAGAGGATTTGTAGAATCTCAGCGTCATCTACCTGCTGGTTCTCCGGCACATCTTCCTCTGGACGGTCCTGGGAATACAGACGGCTGGGACATCTCCCTGGTGGGGATCTACTACTGGATCCATCTATAGGAAGCACACGGTGATGGAATAGATATCAGCATGTGATGAGCAGATGATGGGAGCATCTAGGTGACCCCCAATGATAGTCTCCCCTCCTTACCCTGCTGATTAGCCCTTATATCCGGCTCTTCTGCTTCCTCTTTAACCTCAACCTTAATATCCATCAGATGATCATCCTAAACAGAGAAGAACATGTAATGTGGTCCTTGGTTCCATCACTTTATGCTCAGATCCTGGTGAGACTTCAGTGTCATCTACCTGCTGGTTCTTTGAGACTTCTTCCTCTGGATGGTCCTGGGAATACGGGGGACGGGGATATCTCTCTGGTGGGCTTCTCTCCATCAGTCCATCTATAGGAAGCACAAGATGATGGAATAGATATCAGTATGTGATGAGCAGATGATGGGAGCATCTAGGTGACCCCAATGCAGTCTCCCCTCCTTACCCTGCTGATCAGCCCTTATATCCGGCTCTTCTGCTTCCTCTTTAACCTCAACCTTAAAGGGGTTGTCCCGAGGCAGCAAGTGGGTCTATACACTTCTGTATGGCCATAATAATGCACTTTGTAATATACATTGTGCATTAATTATGAGCCATACAGAAGTTATAAAAAGTTTTTTACTTACCTGCTCCGTTGCTAGCGTCCTCGTCTCCATGGTGCCGACTAATTTTTGGCCTCCGATGGCCAAATTAGCCGCGCTTGCGCAGTCCGGGTCTTCAGCAGTCTTCTATGGAGCCGCTCGTGCCAGAGAGCGGCTCCGTGTAGCTCCGCCCCGTCACGTGCCGATTCCAGCCAATCAGGAGGCTGGAATCGGCAGTGGACCGCACAGAAGAGCTGCGGTCCACGAAGACAGAGGATCCCGGCGGCCATCTTCAGCGGTAAGTATTGAAGTCACCGGAGCGCGGGGATTAAGGTAAGCGCTCCGGTAAACTTTCTTTACTTCCCTGCATCGGGGTTGTCTCGCGCCGAACGGGGGGGGGGTTGAAAAAAAAAAAAACCCGTTTCGGCGCGGGACAACCCCTTTAATATCCATCAGATGATCATCCTAAACAGAGAAGAACATGTAACGTGGTCCTTGGTTCCATCACTTTATGGTCAGATCCTGGTGAGACTTCAGTGTCATCTACCTGCTGGTTCTCTGAGACTTCTTCCTCTGGATGGTCCTGGGAATACAGACGGCTGGGACATCTCTCTGGTGGGGATCTACTACTAGATCCATCTATAGGTAATAACCAGAGACTGAATACATATTATTTATACAAGCAAGCTCCCACTGACTGACTGACTCACCACTAATTCTCTAACTTCCCGATATCGTACAAACATGAACATTCTTTAGGTAGTAAACAGGAGAAGTAAAGTGGTCACAAACTGAGTATTCAATTCAAAATGCAAAAAAACGCACTATATGAGATAGTTCTTTTCTCAAAAACCATAAAACTAAGGGAAATTATTTTGGTGCACACACTACCTTCATGTCGTGGAGGAGCAGCTTTTATGGGACATGCATTGTCCTACCACAATTATTCATGATCAAAACGTGAATCATGGAAACTCAGCATGTAAATAGGGAAAGGGGGTCACAACTAGATTATCCACCTTATCTCTACCTGTATATACCGAGGAGTATCTACCTCACCTCTATGTATATAATAATAATAATAATAAACTTTATTTGTATAGCGCCAACATATTCCGCAGCGCTTACATAGACAGGGGGAATACAGAAAGACAAAAGTACAAAAAATATTACAGAACCGCGGTTACATCGTAATCAGTTGGTGGAAACAATAGGGGTGCGGGTCCTGCTCCAACGAGCTTACATCCTACAAGTAATGGGGTGATACAGAAGGTAAAGGGATGGAGATGTGCACGGTATGGCGGGGTGGAGAGTGAGGGATTCTATACACATAGACAATGGTCAGATATTTGGCCGTGTGACGGCAGAATCGGTATGACTGCAGGAGCGGTTTATGATGGCTAGCAGGGATTGCAGTCAGTAGGTCAGGGAGCATGTTATCAGGTGGCATACAGAGGAGTCGGTTTAGGGAATGCGGTATGCCTCCCTGAAGAGGTGCATTTTTAGAGCACGCCTGAAGTTCTGCGAGTCCTGGATTGCTCGGATAGCCTTTGGTAGTGCGTTCCAGAGGACCGGTGCTGCTCTGGAGAAGTCTTGGAGGCAGAAGTGAGAAGTTCGAATTAGAGGGGTGTGCAGTCTAGTTTCGTTTGCCGAGCGGAGAGCCCGGGCTGGGTGATGGATTGAGATGAGGGAGGCAATATAGGGGGCGCTGCGCTGTGGAGGGCTTTGTGGATTAAGGTAGTAAGTTTAAATTGAATTCTGTATTTAACGGGCAGCCAGTGCAGTGACCGGCACAGGGAAGAGGCGTCCGAGTAGCGGCTGGACAGGAATATGAGCCTGGCTGCCGCATTCAGGATGGATTGGAGGGGGAGAGTCTGGTGCAGGGGAGGCCGATCAGCAACGAGTTGCAATAATCGAGCCAGGAGTGGATGAGGGCAACAACAAGTGTTTTCAGCGTGTCTATGGTGAGAAAAGAGCGGATTCTTGCGATGTTCTTGAGGTGCAGCTGACATGTTCGGGCCAGAGATTGGATGTAGGGGGTAAATGAGAGATCAGAGTCGAATATGACCCCAAGGCAGCGGGCATGCTGTTTGGGAGTTATGGTGCCACACACTGAGATGGAGATGTCAGGATGAGGTCAGTTAGTGGAAGGAGGAAACACCAGTAAGTCAGTTTTAGAGAGGTTCAGTTTTAGGTAGAGAGAGGACATGGTGTTAGAGACAGCGGACAGACAGTCGGTGATGTTTTGGAGTAAAGGTGCAGAGATGTCACGGGCAGAGGTGTATAGCTGGGTGTCATCAGCATACAGGTGGTATTGGAGGCCAAATCTCCTGATGGTTTGTCTAATAGGGGCTGTGTAGATAGAGAAAAGAAGGGGGCCGAGGACAGAGCCCTGGGGGACCCCAACAGCAAGGGGAAGAGGAGGGGAGGTAGAGCCAGCAAAGGAGACACTGAAAGAGCGGTCAGATAGGTAGGAGGAGAACCAGGAGAGAGCAGTATCCTTTAGGCCGATGGAGCGAAGCATACTGAGGAGGAGTTTGTGGTCAACAGTGTCAAATGCTGCGGAGAGGTCAAGGAGGATCAGTAGGGAGTAATCGCCCCTTGATTTGGCAGTCAGTAGGTCGTTTGATACCCTTCAAAGAGCAGTTTCTGTCGAGTGTTGAGGTCGGAAGCCAGACTGTAGGGAGTCTAGGAGAGAGTGCTCTGATAGGTGGCTTACAACACGGGAGTAAACCAGGCGTTCTAGTAGTTTGGAGATAAAGGGGAGGTTTGAGATGGGTCGGTAGTTGGCAGCATCAGTTGCGTCCAGAGTCGGCTTCTTTAGCATATGATGGCGTGTTTGAAAGAAGAGGGAAAGATGCCAGAGGTCAGAGAGAGGTTGAATATAGTGGTGAGATGGGAGATGACCACTAGGGAGAGGGATTGAAGGAGGTGTGAGGGTAGAGGGTCGCTAGCGCAGGTGGGGGGGCGAGCAAAGAAGAGCAATATGGAGACTTCTTCCTCTGTCGCTGGTCTGAGTACAGACAGTGAGCAGGAGCTAGATGCCGTGCTGACAAGACTGGGGTCAGGGCTAGTCTGGGATTGGGAAGTTATTTCCTGACGGATGTCATCAATTTTCTTTTTGCAGTAAGCAGCCAGCTCTTCAGCACTGAGATCCGTCACCGGGGGCTGTGGTTTAGGGCTGAGAAGGGAGTGAAAGGTATCAAAGAGCCGTTTAGGGTTTTGCGATAGTGAGGAGACTAGAGAGGTGAAGTAGACTTGTTTGGCATGATGGAGGGCGAGGTTCTAGGTTCTGAGCATAAATTTGAAGTGGAGGAAGTCTGCGGACGTTTGCGAGTTCCTCCACAGCGGTTCAGCACTTCTAGAGCACCGCCGGATAAAGCGCATTTGAGGCGTGAGCCAGGGTTGCCATGGTCTACATCGGATGGCTTGCATCCTGGGGGTAGCCGCTTCATCCAGGGCATGTTTGAGAGCGGTGTTGTAGTGAGCGGCAGCCAGGTTGGGGCAGGCGAGGAGAGAGATGGGGGACAGAGAGGACTGTAGGGATTCAGCAAAGTCCTGGGTGTGAATGGCCTCAAAGTTCCTGTAGGTACTGTAGGTAGGTGGGTGTGGAGAGATATTAGGGAGCGTGACAGAGAAAGAGAGGAGGTTATGATCCGAGAGCGGGAGAGGGGAGTTAGTGAAGTTGGCAGCAGAGCAGAGCCGGAGGAAGACCAGATCCAGAGTATTGCCATCCCTGTGAGTGGGAGAGGCTGTGAGTTGTGAGAGACCAAGGGAGGAGGTGAGCGAAAGAAGCTTAGAGGCAGAAGGGGACATAGGGTCATTAGTGGGGATGTTAAAATCACCTAAGATGAGGGTTGGGATTTCGCAGGATAGGAAGTGGGGGAGCCAGGCAGCAAAGTGGTCCAAAAATATACTGAAAAGAATCTACCTCCCCTCTATGTGTATATACTGAGGAGAATCTACCTCCCCTCTACGTGTTTATACTGAGGAGAATCTACCTCACCTCTATGTGTATATACTGAGGAGAATCTACCTCACCTCTATGTGTATATACTGAGGAGAATCTAACTCACCTCTATGTGTATATACTGAGGAGAATCTACCTCACCTCTATGTGTATATACTGAGGAGAATCTACCTCCCCTCTGTGTGTGTATATAATGAGGAGAATCTACCTCCCCTCTCTGTGTATATACTGAGGAGAATCTACCTCCCCTCAATGTATATATACTGAGGAGAATCTACCTCACCTCTATGTGTATATACTGAGGAGAATCTACCTCACCTCTATGTGTATATACTGAAGAGAATCAACCTCCCCTCTGAATGTATATACTGAAAAGAATCTACCTCACCTCTATGTGTATATACTGAGGAGAATCTACCTCACCTCTATGTGTATACACTGAGGAGAATCTACCTCCCCTCTACGTGTATATACTGAGGAGAATCTACCTCACTTCCATGTGTATATACTGAAGAGAATCAACCTCCCCTCTATACGTATATACTGAGGAGAATCTACCTCCCCTCTATGTGTATATACTGAGGAGAATCTACCTCACCTCTATGTGTATATACTGAGGAGAATCTACCTCCCCTCTATGTGTATATACTGAGGAGAATCTACCTCCCCTCTGTGTGTATATACAGAGGAGAATATACCTCACCTCTATGTGTATATACTGAGGAGAATCTACCTCACCTCTGTGTGTGTATACCTAGGAGAATCTACCTCCCCTCTGTGTGTGTATACTGAGGAGAATCTACCTCACCTCTATGTGTATATACTGAGGAGAATCTACCTCACCTCTATGTGTATATACTGAGGAGAATCTACCTCACCTCTATGTGTATATACTGAGGAGAATCTACCTCACCTCTATGTGTATATACTGAGGAGAATCCACCTCACCTCTATGTGTATATACTGAGGAGAATCCACCTCACCTCTATGTGTATATACTGAGGAGAATCTACCTCACCTCTATGTGTATATACTGAGGAGAATCTACCTCACCTCTATGTGTATATACTGAGGAGAATCTACCTCACCTCTATGTGTATATACTGAGGAGAATCTACCTCACTTCTATGTGTATATACTGAAGAGAATCAACCTCCCCTCTATACGTATATACTGAGGAGAATCTACCTCACCTCTATGTGTATATACTGAGGAGAATCTACCTCCTCTCCATGTGTATATACTGAGGAGAATCTACCTCCCCTCTATGTGTATATAGTGAGGAGAATCTACCTCACCTGTATGTGTATATACTGAGGAGAATCTACCTCACGTATAGAGCAAAAACACATGGGTTTGGCACAACTAGGCTTTCTGTTATGTAGTGTAGTTGCAAATGAACCAGGGTTTTCCTTTTGTTTTACCAGGACAGCCAAACTCTGCGCCATAGGGTACAAGTTTGAAAAAAAATAGTGGGAAGACAGGTCCCACCCTATACTTCCTGTAGGTAATACTAAATATAGGGAAGTCCTATCTTTTCTCAGCTGTACTATTAATGGGCGAGAATACCACTAATGAAAACAAAACTATTAAAATCAGTGGTTTAGTTTCGACCCGTTATGCTTCTGTGATTATCACGGCTGCATAACAGGACTACAACACACCCATATGGAGAAGCCCTTATATACTGGGGAGAATCTACCTCATATCTGTATATATAAAGTATATGTAAATGCGAAAGCCCTCACTGAATGACATTAGCTCAGGTGAAGCCAGATACGTCAGCCTGTACATATGTGATGATGGGTGAGTCTAGGTGACCCTCATACCCGCTCTATTCTATACTCAAGAAGGTCTCTTCTTACCCTGAGATGTACGAGGCCGGTGGTCCTTCATCATGACATCCTTGTACCGATCCCGGTATCCCTTTAAATACTCCAACTCCTCCATGGAGAAATAGACGGCCACATCCTGACACCTTATAGGAACCTGACAACACAATATCCAGTCATCAGCCAGAGCCCCCCGGTATAATGTCCCCCCACATTCCCCGCAGTCACCTCTCCAGTCATCAGCCAGAGCCCCCCGGTAGAGTATTGCTATTGTAATAATATATGTATTTTAATATATATATATATACACTACCGTTCAAAAGTTTGGGGTCACCCAAACAATTTTGTGTTTTCCATGAAAAGTCCCACTTATTCCCCACCATGCGTTGTGAAATGAATAGACAATAGAGCCAAGACATTGACAAGGTTAGAAATAATGATTTGTATCTGAAATAACATTGTTTTTACATCAAACTTTGCTTTCGTCAAAGAATCCTCCTTTTGCAGCAATTCCAGCATTGCACACCTTTGACATTCTAGCTGTTAATTTGTTGAGGTAAGCTTGTGAAATTGCACCCCACGCTTCTAGAAGCATCTCCCACAAGTTGGAGTGGTTGGATGGGCACTTCTGGCGTACCATACGGTCAAGCTGCTCCCACAACAGCTCAATGGGGTTCAGATCTGGTGACTGCGCTGGCCACTCCATTACCGATAGAATACCAGCTGCCTGCTTCTGCTGTAAATAGTTCTTGCACAATTTGGAGGTGTGTTTAGGGTCATTGTCCTGTTGTAGGATGAAATTGGTTCCAATCAAGCGCTGTCCACTGGGTATTGCATGGCGTTGCAAAATGGAGTGATAGCCTTCCTTATTCAGAATCCCTTTTACCCTGTACAAATCTCCCACCTTACCAGCACCAAAGCAACCCCAGACCATCACATTACCTCCACCATGCTTAACAGATGGCGTCAGGCATTCTTCCAGCATCTTTTCATTTGTTCTGCGTCTCACAAACGTTCTTCTTTGTGATCCAAACACCTCAAACTTGGATTCATCCGTCCACAACACTTTTTTCCAGTCTTCCTCTGTCCAATGTCTGTGTTCTTTTGCCCATCTTAATCTTTTTCTTTTATTGGCCAGTCTCAGATATGGCTTTTTCTTTGCCACTCTGCCCTGAAGCCCAAAATCCCGCAACCGCCTCTTCACTGTAGATGTTGACACTGGTGTTTTGCGGGTACTATTTAATGAAGATGCCAGTTGGGTACCTGTGAGGCGTCTGTTTCTCAAACTAGAGACTCTAATGTGCTTATCTTCTTGCTTAGTTGTGCAACGCGGCCTCCCACTTCTTTTTCTACTCTGGTTAGAGCCTGTTTGTGCTGTCCTCTGAAGGGAGTAGTACACACCGTTGTAGGAAATCTTCAATTTCTTAGCAATTTCTCGCATGGAATAGCCTTCATTTCTAAGAACAAGAATAGACTGTCGAGTTTCAGATGACAGTTCTCTTTTTCTGGCCATTTTGAGCGTTTAATTGACCCCACAAATGTGATGCTCCAGAAACTCAATCTGCTCACAGGAAGGTCAGTTTTGTAGCTTCTGTAACGAGCTAGACTGTTTTCAGATGTGTGAACATGATTGCACAAGGGTTTTCTAATCATCAATTAGCCTTCTGAGCCAATGAGCAAACACATTGTACCATTAGAACACTGGAGTGATAGTTGCTGGAAATGGGCCTCTATTCACCTTTGTAGATTTTGCACAAAAAACCAGACATTTGCAGCTAGAATAGTCATTTACCACATTAGCAATGTATAGAGTGCATTTGTTTAAAGTTAGGACTAGTTTAAAGTTATCTTCATTGTAAAGTACAGTGCTTTTCCTTCAAAAATAAGGACATTTCAATGTGACCCCAAACTTTTGAACGGTAGTGTATATATATATATATATATATATATATATATATATATATACACACACACACACACATTTTATATATATATGTCAAGTGGCCCTGGAAATACGACCCCAACCAACAGACACAAGGTTTGGGGGATGCGAACGATTTGGACACGGTGCAGCAAACCAAGGTGAGGACATATTCTTTCCTCCCCCGTTGTACATCCACATTCTGTGTGCAAGCGTTAGCTGAGTAATTTCCATCTAAAGGGTTAATTTTTTTGTTAAATGGTCCCTTGTGTATTGAAGAGCCCCGTTTTAGGAGTTCCCTGCTCTGTGTGGCTATGCTGTAAATTGTTGTTTCCACATCAGATAGTTCTGATTGTTAGTTTGTCCTGGTCCCACATTCTGACGAGGATTTGATGGTTTCTCGAGGTCAGAGATAGTTTGCAGCTTCTCAGCCGTATAAACATCTACTCTTAGGGTTATTAGAATTACTCTGGGAAACATATTTGTAAGTAGTTGATGGTGACAGCCAGACCATAAAGGGTTGCTTCTAAGCTGTAAACCATGGGTAATGCTAGCTGTAAAGCTGATGATGATCTAGATAGGATGTCCACAGCAGGACAGATGTGCCATGTGTAGCTGAGCATGAATGTCTTCGATGATGGTGCAGGGGTTTTGTCTGATAACTTGTATTGGCTCGGTGGTGAATGTCTAGGCAGGTGACAAAGGGTAAAAGATAGCTGAAGTTACAAGATGGCGATTGTCACATGTGCTTTGTGTGAAGGACAAAGAAGGTCAGCCCTTCTCCACCATCTGAGGGTTCCACGCTGGACGTGTCATAGATGATGTTTCCTCTCTATTGCCTCAAGATGGCCGTGTTGTCAGTGTGGCCAATAGCAGTCTGCATACCTTAATACGTGTCTTGTGTGTAGAGCTCCTAGACACTGCCCTTTACCAGCGCTCAGTCAAGCCACGCCCCGGTGCCCATTTCAGTGCCAGGCATGGCCCAGCAGCCATTTTGAATACTGCTGTAACAATAACTTCGGGCCATCTTAGCTCCACAGCAGGCACGGGTTGGCTTCTCACCTCTTTTAAATCTTCTACCTGGCATTCCAATGCTTGCACCAGTGGCACTCTGTGACACAACCCCAATATCGGCAGCACAACACCAATGATGAGTGCCTTCTCTCAACTGAGTGGGAATATTGAAAACCCTCCATCCCGGCTGCCCCCCGGATTATCTGCCCTGCAGCCTGTGTTAGTCCCACTTCATGCCGTTTTGCCCGGCATTCTGCTTAAATTGCCCGCACATATAGTAGTTGATGGAAAGATCTGGGGGATCTTTGCAGCTTTAAAGTGTGTGTGTGTGGGGGGGTTGGGGGATAGGGGGATCCTTTAATCCCCTCATTCATGCAGTCTGTGTCCCTCTATGACATAAAGCAACTTCATGCAGAATCTGTGGGAAAACAGGATTTTTTTTACCGATAATGCCCATTCTTGAAGACTTCATGACGGCATACACTGAAGGTTGCATCGCTGCTGACCTGAAGGGACAGGAAGAGGCAGAGGATAAAAAATACCTCCCGTCCACCAACACCGGTGTGTTATAAACAGCAACAGTGACCGTATACTTAACCAGAAGGTGTGTTTTTATTGGCATCACACACCTCAGACAATGAAGTAATATACATACACATTACCTCATGTGAAGAATTAAACATGTCGGGGGGGGGGGGGGGGCGTATGCTGTCATGATGTCTTCAAGAAAGGGAATTAGAGGTAAGAAAGAAAAATTCCCGTTTTCCCTACATCATGACAGCATACGCTGGAGGAATACCAGATAACTGGCATGGGCTTTTTAGGGAGGGATTACTGCTTGTAGCGCCTTCCTCCCGGAGGTTGCATCCTGACTAGATTTAACGTCCAGCCTGTAATGTTTGATAAATGTGTAGCTAGAGGCCCACGTGGCCACAAATTTGGTCAATTGAGGCGTGTGCTCTTTCCGCCCAGGAACACGCCACCGCCCAGGTACAGTGGGCTTTCAGTCCTTCTGGAAGAGGAATGCCCTTGGCCTTGTAAGCCTCCTGGACGGCTCGCCTGAACCATAGGGCGATCGAGTCTCTAGAAACAGCCCTTCCTTTGGCCTGCCCCTGAAATCGAACAAAAAGTTTGTCAGTCTTCCTGAAACTTTTTGTCACCTCAAGGTACACTAGTACTGGTCTTTTTATGTCTAAATTGTGGAGTTTTTGCTCCTTCTTATTTTTGAAGTCCTGACAAAAAGCTGGAATAACAATTTTCTGGCCTCTATGGAAATCTGACAAGACTTTGGGCTGGAAGGAAGGGTCCAAAGTAAATGAGATTTTGTCAGGGTGAATAGTCATATATGGGGCCCTCTGTGATAGGGCCTGGATTTCACCCACGCGCCTAGCTGACATAACTGCCACAAGAAGAGCTACCTTATATGTCAGCATGCCGATGGATAGGTCTCTAAGAGGTTCAAACGGGGGTTCACAAAAAGCCTGGAGGACTATAGTCAAATCCCAGGGGGGCGCAGTAAGCCTTGTGAATGGATGAAGTCTACTCGCCCTTCTAAGACATTTTTTAATCCATCTGTGTTCCACAAGCACAAGATTAAAGAATGCCCCCAAGGCCGCCACCTGGACCTTGAGAGTATTCGGGCTCAACCCTATTATCCAGGCGCTCCTGGAGAAAATCCAGTATTCTAGGGATATCTGATTGATCTAACTGTTGCATATTTTGACCTGTCCACTCCGAGAATTTTTTCCAAATTCTTGAATAAATCTTTTTAGTTGAAGGCTTAAGGCTCTCGCGAATAGTGGAAACCACATTACTAGATAAAATTTTAAACGTTCAACATCCAGGCCGCCAGCCTGAATTTGTAAACCTCCGGGTAAAGAGGGCCCTGCAGGAGTAAATCTGGTCATGAAGGGAGTTGGAAAGGCTCTCCCACTGAAAGTGATCTCAGGAGAGGGAACTAGGGTCTTTGGGGCCAATAGAGAGCTACTAGAATCACTGACAAACTTGACTGCAGTAACTTTCTTAGGAGGAACAGGATCAGAGGCAAAGGGGGAAAAGCGTACGCTAAGTCCCAAACCCAAGGGTGAAAGAGGGTGTCCGTGCCTAAGGCTTGTTTCTCTGAGCCTCAAGAAAAAAAGCGACGGCACTTGGTATTTGTGCTTGATGCAAACAGGTCTATCTCGGGTCCCCCCCATTTCATCACGAGTAAGTCGAGCACCTCAGGATGAAGCTTCCACTCTCCTGGATCCACTTTCTTCATGCTGAGAAAGTCTGCGGCTGTATTCTCGGCTCCTTTTATATGGAAAGCTGACAGTGACCTGGTTGTAAGCTCCGTCCAATGAAGGATCTTTCCCGCCAGGTGCTGAAGTAGAGGATTCCTGGTGGTACCCTGGTGGGGAATGAGTGACACTGCCGTCATGTTATCTGAGAAAACCCTAACGTGCTTCATCCCTAACTCTGCTTGGAGGCTATGTAGAGATTTCCAAACTGCATTAAGTTCTCTAAAATTAGATGAACTGGTTCTCCCATTGGGGTCCCAGGTACCCTGTATGTGACCACCCTCAAAGTGGGCCTCCCACCCCTTGGTGCTGGCATCAGTCATTATTACTATCGCGGGGTCTAGATTCCATTTGAATGCCCAAAAAAGGTTGTCTGAGGACAACCACCAGCGAAGGAAGGATCTAGCCCTAGAGGAAATAAGGATTGTTTTAACAAGCGATGCCTGCGACCAATTCCAGAGATTAAGTGCCTGAAAATCACGGCTGTGGAACTGGGCCCAGGGAACCACATTAATGCATTAAGTCATTAACCCCAGGATCCACATAACTTCTCTGATTGACACTCCAGATTTCTTACATAGAGCTAAACATTCGTCACAAATGAGTTGTTTCCTTAGGGGAGGAAGGGACAAACATTGGAGACAAGAATCCAAAGTGGCTCCCAAGAATTTTTTTCTGAGTTTTTGGTTCCATGTTGGATTTCAGATCATTAATGATCCAGCGCAGGTCCCACAGTAATCGAAGTGTGGTACTTAAAGGGGTTGTCTTGCGAAATCAAGTGGGGTTATGCACTTCTGTATGGCCATATTAATGCACTTTGTAATATACATTGTGCATTAAATATGAGCCATACAGAAGTTATTCACTTACCTGCTCCGTTGCTAGCGTCCCCGTCGCCATGGTTCCGTCTAATTTCGGTGTCTTCTTGCTTTTTTAGACGCGCTTGCGCAGATCCGTCTTCTCCCTTCGGCTCCGCTCGGCAGCATCAGCGTTTTGGCTCCGCCCCCTTGTACGCGTCATCGCGTAGCCCCGCCCCATGCCATGTGCCGGTTCCAGCCTCCTGATTGGCTGGAATCGGCACGTGACGGGGGCGGAGCTACGTGATGACGCGTACAAGGGGGCGGAGCCAAAACGCCGATGCTGCCGAGCGGAGCCGAAGGGAGAAGACGGATCTGCGCAAGCGCGTCTAAAAAAGCAAGAAGACACCGAAATTAGACGGAACCATGGCGACGGGGACGCTAGCAACGGAGCAGGTAAGTGAATAACTTCTGTATGGCTCATATTTAATGCACAATGTATATTACAAAGTGCATTAATATGGCCATACAGAAGTGCATAACCCCACTTGATTTCGAGAGACAACCCCTTTAAAGGAGATGTCCCGCGCCGAAACGGTTTTTTTTTTTTTTAAACCCCCCCCCCGGTTCGGCGCGAGACAACCCCGATGCAGGGGTTAAAAAAACCACCCGCACAGCGCTTACCTGAATCCCGGCGGTCCGGCGTCTTCATACTCACCTGCTGAAGATGGCCGCCGGGATCCTCTGTCTTCATGGACCGCAGGGCTTCTGTGCGGTCCATTGCCGATTCCAGCCTCCTGATTGGCTGGAATCGGCACGTGACGGGGCGGAGCTACACGGAGCTACACGGAGCCCCATAGAGAAGAGGAGAAGACCCGGACTGCGCAAGCGCGGCTAATTTGGCCATCGGAGGGCGAAAATTAGTCGGCACCATGGAGACGAGGACGCCAGCAACGGAGCAGGTAAGTATAAAACTTTTTATAACTTCTGTATGGCTCATAATTAATGCACAATGTACATTACAAAGTGCATTATTATGGCCATGCAGAAGTGTATAGACCCACTTGCTGCCTCGGGACAACCCCTTTAAGTAAGACTTCAGAATTGCCGGAAAATCTGCCACCAGAAGGAAGTCATCCAAATATGGGATGATAACACTTCCCAGATTACGTAGAAAGGCTATCATTTCAATAACAACCCCGGAAAAACCCGCGGAGGGGAGGAAATTTCAAAAGGAAGGCAAATAAACTGGTAGTGATGGATTACCCCTTCAAGTTCCAGCACAAATCTTATAAAATTTTTGGAGGTTAACATAGATGGGGATGTGATCATATGCATCCTTCAGGTCAATAGTAGCCATCACGCTATCCAGACCAATTCGGGGGGGTTAGAGTTCTGATTGTCTCCATCTTAAATTTCCTGTAATCTATGAAATTCTTTAGATCTTTAAGGCTTATTATGGTGCGAGCCATCTGGTTTAGGAACCAGAAAAAGTGGGGAGTAAAACCCTTTCCCCCATTCCCTTCTGGGGACGGGGGTAACAGCATCAAGGTCCAACAGGTTCTGCACTCCCTTAAGGAGAGCCTGCTCTAGAATTGGAGACTGCACCGAGGTTAACACGAACCTATCCGGGGACAACCTATCCACTACCAGATGTAGAACCCATTCATTGGTTGTTATATTTTGCCAACTGGTATGGAAATAGGCTAATCTTCCGCCTACCGTGCATGGAGATGTAGACTGAGGGACAACTGTAAGGATCTTACCCCTTCCTCCCTTTGGGTAAGACCACCTCCCCCTGTTTTTTCCTTTCCCTATATAGGCCGGAACTGAGGGATGTGGAGTGAAGGGTCTTTTAGGAGGTCTGATAGCTGTCAGCCTCTGGAATTTGTCTGCTGCTTTTTCAAGTAGGCGATCCAGGTCTGGTCCGAACATGCGTAGACCCCGAAAGGGTAAAGTACACATTTTGTTCTTGGAGGTAACGTCTCCTGACCATTTTTTTTACCCATACTGCCCTTCTGGCCGTGTTGGATAAAGCTGCCATGCGAGCTCCAAAGCGGACTGACTCCATGGTAGCATCTGCCAGGAATCCTGTGGCCATCTGAAGTAAAGGAATGCCATTTGCAATTTCCTCTCGAGGCTTTTTGATCAGTTAGAGAGGTAAGCTGATCCAACCAGACCGCCATGGAGCATGCTACCAAAGTAGCTGCACTGTTGGTTTTCATGACCAAACTCGATGAGGACTAGGCCTTCCACCTTGTTGTCCTTTGGATCTTTCAGATAGGACGTATCCTCAAAGGGTGGCCCTGTTTTCTTTGCCCCCATAGAGATAGATGTATCGATCTTCGGCATTTAGTCAAAGATAGCAACGCCTCTATGCAAAAACAAAAGTGGCTCCTTAAATTCCTTAGAAATCAGAAGAGTTTGATCCACACAATTCTACTCATTTAGAATCAACGGTTTATGTGTGATGTTCACGAGATACATGGATCTGCGTTGAGGTGACAGGCCCGCAGACATGTCATGGTGTGCTGTGCGAGGTTGTGGTATGTCATCTTCAACTTGCATGGACCTATGGACCGCTTTTAATAAACAATCCATGTTAGCGGTGGAGAATAGATATTTTTTCTTCTCCTGCGCCACTTCACTTAATTTCCCCAAAGCGATGTCCTCAGCCATGTCAGTCAGACTCTGACATTGCCACAGCTGATCTTCTTGCGGCCCCTGAGGGCCCTGGCTGGAGATCAGAGAGGGAGGATTGCATTTCTTCCCGGACGACCATCAAGACTTCAGATATAAGTGTGCAGACGAGTTCAAGGGAATTGGAGGGCGATTTCAAGTTTGTTTTTTTTTATACCCAGTTATGTAAAAAGCCGAGATCTGCTCCCATCACTTCTATAGTAGAAAAGTAGAGGGGAGCGCTCACTCGAAGGATGCTGGGGGACACAGTTGATAGAGGGTCCCAAGTTCTTAAGGGAAGGCAGGAGGTTGTAGGTGCTGGAAGCAATCTCATACATATGAGAGAGCAGCTGAGGGAAACTCCGATCATGTGATGAGGGAGGAGAAGTAATTATAACAAAGTGAAAAACTCCTCAGCGCTCACACCATCAGAATGAAATGGAGGATATACATCTGAAGATAGAAATGTATAACTGACTTCGTGGGGGCGCCCCTGGCATAGGCGCCTCCTGATCCAAGACAGCGTATCAAGAAGTGGCAGAAAATCGCAGTGATGAAAGGTCCCACGGTTTAATATACAAACTAAAATAAATACTAGACACAACGCGTTCGGCCGGACGGCCTTCATCAGGTGTATAAGATACAAACAATCATATATTTATAGCAAATAACAATAAAGGACCTGATAATTGATGTGACCTGTAGCAAAGGAAGGTGGTGAGACATGTAAGGGTGTGGCATAATGCTGACGTCCGGGGGGTCGGCGCCTGGTCATGTAGCTACATGTTGCGGAGGGGTAGCTCGTGACGTAATTGTAGCGCGTCAGATGGTACGGCTCCGAGACGTGTAGTGATTGTTACGCATCATATGATGCGACTGTGGGCGTGTCGCCAGCGTCTGATGTAATGGCGCATGGTCATGTGACCATGTGTCATAGGGAAATAGCTGATGGACTCGTCAGAAGGTGCGGCTGTGGGCGTGCCTATGCTCTGTCACGTGATTGCACCATAGCGATGCGGCGGCCACATGACAGTACCAAGACATGTGACCTGACGGAAGTAAAGTGCCGCAGATGTTGGTATTCAATGAAACATAGTGACAAGTAATGAATATTCCTATCTAATGATCAGAGATGGCAGGGTTATGGTACATATGGAATTCTATATGGAGCTCGTTGCTCATGGAGTTCATGATGGTCTATGCTAATAAGATACCTAGAGTGAATATTGTGGAAGTGGCATTCTAGGTGTCTGGATCAGCCAAATAGGCTTATACTGATAGGAGAAGATAAACACTGATGGTGACTGTAACTGCTGGAATTCCTATCATAGAGGTGGAGGTGGGTTTGTACATCAATAAATGAGGTCATATAAATAACCAACTCACCGTTACGTTAATTATGGCAAAAGTTATTTTTATAGGTATATCTAAGTATTAGGGTAAAAATGTATTTAGATTAAAAATAGAATATAAAATAATAATATATATATTAACCCCTTAACGACTGCCCCATCGGGAAACTACGTCCTCAGAAACTGGGCTTTAATCCTAGAGGACGTAGTTTTATGCATCCTCTTAGAATTAATGCCCACTTGCCTGAGGACGTGACAGCTCCATGCTGTCGGTGCCCACAGGTAGCCGACAGCATGGAGCTGTCATCCCAGGATGCGGGCAGTCCCCCCCGGCATTGCGATCGGCGCTATCCAATGGATAGCGCCGATCGCAAAAAAGTAAAGAAAACTGTGTAAAAAGTTAGATATTCAGCTGCCCTGCTAAATCGGATCCATCAGGGCAGCTGAAAATACTCACCCGCCTTCTCCCCGCTGCTGCCTGAAGATGTGGTCCTCCCAGACCCGCCGCCGACCTTCTGCGCATGCGCGCCAGACGATGACGTCACGCGCAGAAGCCCGGGTGTCCCCGGCAAATTTAAAAACTCCTGGCTCCCGGCTCCTGAAGGTAGCCAAGAACCAGGAGGTGTTACCGGGGACCGCTGTGAGTGGTCCCCGGGCACGCGATCGCCGCTATGCATCGGATCCATGAGGGGAGGTGAAAATACTCTCCTCGGATCCTCTGCGATGTCCCGGGACCCGAAGTGCCCGTCTGCGCATGCGATGTCAATCATCGGGCGCGTGCACAGAGGGGCTCGAGCCCCGGGAAATTTAAAATCCCTCTGCTCTGGGCTGCCATGTGTAGCCCAGAGCAGAGGGATGTCACAAGGGATATGATCACTGTTATCCAATGGATGACAGTGATCATGTATAGTAAAAAAAAGTGTAAAAAGTAACTAAAAAAAAGGGTAAAAAGTAAAAAAAAAAAAAAGGGTAAAAAGTTAAAAAAAAAGTTTTAAAAAGTTTTAAAAAGTTAAAAAAGCTTGCATTTCATCTCCCCCCACGGATCATATCCGTGAGGGAGGATGAAATGAAGTACCTAAGGCCCGCGAATTTATCCACGGACCTTACCCCAGCTTCTGCGCACGCCGCCGTCGCCACAATGGCAGGCGCATGCGCAAAAGCTGTGATAATTTAAAATCTCCCTGCTCCTGGCTATAAAACTTAGCCAAGAGCCTGGAGATTTCACGGGGGGGCCGCGGTGAGCGGTTCCTGGTCACGTGTTCGCCGTTATCCAATGGATAAGGGCGATCACGTAAAAGTAAAAAAAAGGTGAAGCTTCATCTCCCCTAACCGATGCGATCGCTGAGAGGAGATGAAACTTTTTACTGGAGGCCTCCGTTTTTGCACCCCTGACGTGATCTTCCTTCGTGAACTTTCCCGGGTTCTGCACATGCGACCGCCGGCAAAACACCGGACACATGCGCAGGAGTCGGGGAGCACAGGAAATTTAAAATCTCCTTGCTCCCAGCGACCAACGGTCGCCGATAGCCTGGAGCAGTGACGGGTGGCCTCGTTGAGCGGTCCCCGGTCACGTGATAAAAAGGTAGCGATCTACCTTTGGCCGGTCTCACATGACCAGATAGGAATTACGGATTCCGCATGCGTCTGATCCGCGGTAATACGCAGATCAATCGCATTGGATTACACAATTCCGCTCACATTAGCGGGTCGGAATTACGTAATCCACTGGCAGAAAAGAGAACGCAGCAGGTTCTGTTTTACCGCGGCTATCGGCAGCATAGAGCCCATTGTGCTCCATGGTCATGGATATACCCGCAGCCCATACCCAACTATGTTGTAAACGGGCTGCGGGTACCCGTGTCATCGCTAAGCGATGGTGCGGGAAATACAAGCAAAAAAAGTACTGCGCATGACCGCCCGTGTGAGTAGGCAGTGATGCGCAGTACATTACGTGGCCGTACGCCGGGTCACAGCCGGGCTCACAGATGGGATCCGCTGCAGGCCCCCGCAAGCGGATCCCGCCTACGGCTGCGTGAGCCCGGCGTTATTCAGACCGCTACCTGTAATACGTAATTTACAAGAAGCCCCGGGAACGCTCGCCTTCATGCAGGTCCAGGAGCAGCTTGTTGAGCGCCATCTCTGTGAGACCGCCGCACCTCATCAAGCTTACGGAGACTCACGGAGCGCCACTTTTTACACCCCATACCCGCCACTGAGGTCAAGAAATGACCCCCAAAAAGCATGAGAGGAGGAGGGATACCCGGTTTTATTGCCCCATGTGCCTATTCCAACCAGCCTCCGTAATTACCCCTGTCTTTGGAAATACTACACAGTTCACATTATTACTTTTATCTAAGATTTGGGGAACGCCGAAAAGGGCGCGGAGGGGGAGGGGGGGGGATATTTTTTAAGGTGTCAATTTTTATTCCGTACAAGTGGGCAATGGGGCCTGGAATTTATTCAGTTGTGCCCTGAAATCCAGCGGGTGTTCCCTCTATTATAGGCCTTGCCATGTTTCCTGTAAGTAGATTAGGGCCACAATGGGTATGTTTTTGAACACGGGACAAACGGGGGTATCCATTTTGGGGTGAACGTCTTCATTCCTATGTACACTGTACAAAAAAAACAGTTTTTAAATTGACAAAATTGCCAAAAAAATGAAAATCGTTATTTTTTCCTTCTGCTTTGCTTAGATTTATTCAAATACTGTGGGGTCAAAATACGCAATACACCCCTAGATGAACACGTTAAGGGGTCTAGTTTTTAAAATGGGGTCATTTGAGGGGGTTCTCCATCGTTTTGGCCGTTCAATGGCTCTATAAGTGGGCAATGGGGCCTGGAATTTATTCCGTTGTACCCTGAAATCCAACGGGTGCTCCTTCTATTATAGGCCTAGCCATGTGTCCTTTAAGTAGATTAGGGCCACAAGGGGTATGGTTCTGAACACGGGACAAACAGGGGTATTCATTTTGGGGTGAACGTTTTCATTTCTATGTGTGCTGTACAAAAAAAATTGATACAACTGCCAAAAAAATGAAAATTGTAATTTTTTTCCTACTGCTTTGCTTAGATTTATTCCAAAATTGTAGTGTAAAAATACACAGTACACCCCTAGATGAATTCGTTAAGGGGTCTAGTTTTCAAAATGGGGTCATTTGTTGGGGTTCTCTGTCGTTTTGGCCGCTCAAGGGCTCTACAAGTGGGCAATGGGGCCTAAATCACCTTCATGCTAAATTTCTGTTCTGAAAGACACCGACTACTCCTTTCATTTTGGGCCCCATTGTGCATCCAGACATAAGATTAGGGCCATAATGGGTATGTCTCCGAACACGGGACAAACAGGGGTATCCATTTTGGGGTGGAAGTCTTCACTCATGTGTGTGCTGTACAAAAAAAGCAGTTTTTAAAATGACAGAATTGACAAAAAAACGAAAATCACATTTTTTTCCTTTTGCTTTGCTTGAATTCATTCAAAAGCTGTGGGGTCAAAATGGGCAGTACGCCCCTAGATAAATCGTTAAGGGGTGTAGTTTTCAAAATGGGGTCACTTGTGGGGGTTCTCTTTGGTTTTGGCCGCTCAAGAGCTCTACAAATGTGCCATGGGGCCTAAAACGCCTTCAAGCAAAATTTGTGTTCTGAAAGCCACCGGCTGCTCCTTTCATTTTGGTCCCCGTTGTGCATCCAGACATAAGATTAGGGCCACAATGGGTATGTCTCTGAACACGGGAGAAACGGGGGTATCCATTTTGGGGTGTAAATCCTCATTTTCATGTGTACTATACGAAAGAAATATGTCTTTAAAATGACATATTTGCAAAAATATGACATTTTATTTTTTCTCCTCTAAATTTAATTAATTCCTGGAAAAAAAACTGTGGGGTCAA
The DNA here is from genome assembly GCF_035609145.1 of Eleutherodactylus coqui. Classification (NCBI taxonomy): domain Eukaryota; kingdom Metazoa; phylum Chordata; class Amphibia; order Anura; family Eleutherodactylidae; genus Eleutherodactylus; species Eleutherodactylus coqui. The sequence continues at coordinate 1,913,807 of NC_089843.1, read as the reverse complement.
AATACTCCTGACACCCCTCAGTGGATACATTAAGGGGTGTAGTTTTTAAAATGGGGTCATTTGTGGGGGTATCTATTATTCTGACACTCATGAGCCTTTACAAACTTGGCTTGGTGCAGGAAAACAAAGTGTTCCTCAAAATGCTGAAAAGTAATGTTAAATTTGTATGTCCTCTAAATGGTTAAAAAAAACACAAAAGTTTTTCAAGTGTGCATTCAGAATAAAGTAAACAGATGGAAATACATATCTTATCAAAAATTTGTACAGTATGTTTGGACATATTTGAGATATTACAGTTGAAAATGTGAAAAAAATGACAATTTTTTCAAAATGTTCCCAATTTTGGTGCTTTTAATAAATATACACAAATTATATTGGTCTGTTTTTACAACCAAAATGAAATACAACATGTGGCGAAAAAACAATGTCAGAATCACTTGGATATGTATAGCCTTTACGGAGTTATGCTACGTTGAACGACACATGTCAGATTTCCAAAATTTGGCTTCGTCACTAAGGCGCAAACAGGCTTCGTCACTAAGGGGTTAAATGTATATATTTAAAAAAAAATTTTAATTTCTCTAAAGTCTCATTTAAGCCGTACGGGACTAGGGTATTGAAATGGTAAATGTAAAACATTTCCTTCGTTCTTAATTTTGAAAATTCACCATTTGGGACTTGTTCAACTGGGGTGATTTTGAGATGGGTGGGGTCCGATGAGTGATGTGTAAAGAAATGTTTTGAAATACTGTGTTTAAGAAAACTTTTTTTTATGTTTGATCTATGTTGATTTAAGCGGCTGCGCAGGGCGTTAACCGTGCGTCCAATATACTTCAATTTACAAGGACATTCTGTTAAATAGATGACGTAGCTGGATGCGCAGTTCAAAAATTGAGTGATATGGAATGGGGGGATGTCTGTACCTATTTCTATGATTGATATGGAATGGGGGGATGTCTGTACCTATTTCTATGATTGATATGGAATGGGGGGATGTCTGTACCTATTTCAATGATTGATATGGAATGGGGGGGATGTCTGTACCTATTTCTATGATTGATATGGAATGGGGGGATGTCTGTACCTATTTCTATGATTGATATGGGGGGGAGGTCTGTACCTATTTCTATGATTGATATGGAATGGGGGGATGTCTGTACCTATTTCTATGATTGATATGGAATGGGGGGATGTCTGTACCTATTTCTATGATTGATATGGAATGGGGGGATGTCTGTACCTATTTCTATGATTGATATGGGGGGGGATGTCTGTACCTATTTCTATGATTGATATGGGGGGGAGGTCTGTACCTATTTCTATGATTGATATGGAATGGGGGGATGTCTGTACCTATTTCTATGATTGATATGGAATGGGGGGATGTCTGTACCTATTTCTATGATTGATATGGAATGGGGGGATGTCTGTACCTATTTCTATGATTGATATGGAATGGGGGGATGTCTGTACCTATTTCTATGATTGATATGGAATGGGGGGATGTCTGTACCTATTTCTATGATTGATATGGGGGGGATGTCTGTACCTATTTCTATGATTGATATGGGGGGGAGGTCTGTACCTATTTCTATGATTGATATGGAATGGGGGGATGTCTGTACCTATTTCTATGATTGATATGGAATGGGGGGATGTCTGTACCTATGTCCATTTCCTTACGTTTATGGCAGATGTTTTGACATTTGCAAGTGGGTTTACCGCATCTAAAAACTCCTGTAGTTTGTGATAAGAAAGTAGGTATTTTTGTTTTGGACTTGGGTCTGAATTGTCGTGGTTGTGAGGGAGCTAAAATGTTAGCTAATGTTCGGCTTCTTCTAAAGACAATTTTTGGAAGGGGGGGTATTTCTGATGTAAGGTATGGGTCTGATTTCAGAATATGCCTATGCTTTCTGATAATATCCTTAAGTTCTTTATGGTGAGTTGTAACGGGTGATCAAATTACAGTCTTGAAAGTGTTGTTTTTTTATTTGGGGTGCGTTGATGTGGTTTGGAGATTGGATGCCCCTACCTTCTAGTTTGGCTCTAGTATGAGAGTTGGAAATTAATGTTTTGGGGTATTTCTTGTCTGTGAATCTTTTGGCCAAGATTTCGGATTGTTTCTCATATTCTTGAATGGTCGAGCAATTGCGTCTAATACGCTTAAATTGGCCAAAGGCACGTTTAGCTTCCACTGTTTCGCGTGGTTGCTGCGAAAATCGAGAAAACTGTTCGCATCCACAGCTTTGAAGTGGGTCTTTGTTTGTATTTTCCCTGCTTCTCTATTGATGTCCAGGTCTAAGAAGGTGGCTTTGGTTTGGATGATAGATCCTGTGAATTCTCAGTTCCACATGTTAGAATTTATGTGGTGGACAAAATTAGAGATTTCTTCCAGGGCGCTGTCCCATATGAGGATGATGTCGTCAATAAATCTTTTGTAGAATTTAATGTAAGGGTCAAGAAAAGACTCCCATGTACAAGTTGGCATAAACTGGGGCGCCTTTTGTACCCATCGCAGTGCCGCACGTTTGGATGAAAAAGCAGTTGTTAAATTTAAAAAAGTTATTGTGTAAAATAAAATGTAAAGCATCTAAAATGAATAGTTTTGTCTGGGGGGGTTCGTGGATCCTGGTCTAGATAATACTTAACTGCTTGTAAACCTTGTGTGTGATCACTATGGTGCAATCGTGACAGAGCATAGACACGCCCACAGCCGCGCCTTCTGACGAGTCCATCAGCTATTTCCCTATGACACATGGTCACATGACCATGCGCCATTACGTCAGACGCTGGCGACACGCCCACAGTCGCATCATATGACGCGTAACAATCACTACACGTCTCGGAGCCGTACCATCTGACGCGCTACAATTACGTCACGAGCTACCCCTCCGCAACATGTAGCTACATGACCAGGCGCCGACCCCCCGGACGTCAGCATTATGCCACGCCCTTACATGTCTCACCACCTTCCTTTGCTACAGGTCACATCAATTATCAGGTACTTTATTGTTATTTGCTATAAATATATGATTGTTTGTATCTTATACACCTGAAGAAGGCCGTCCGGCCGAACGCGTTGTGTATAGTATTTATTTTAGTTTGTATATTAAACCTTTCATCACTGCGATTTTCTGCCACTTCTTGATACGCGGTCTTGGATCAGGAGGCGCCTATGCCAGGGGCGCCCCCACGAAGTAGGTTATACATTTCTATCTTCAGATGTATATCCTCCATTTCATTCTGATGGTGTGAGCGCTGAGGAGTTTTTCACTTTGTTATAATTACTTCTATAGTGGTAGCGTCTCATCTTCATTTTTTTGCCTTTGTATATGTCAGTCTTCACTGCAGCTCTGGCATTCCATTCATGAACTCAGAAGTTCAGGATAAGCAGTGATAAATATTGCCTGCCCAGTAAACCTTTTCCACTTGCCTGACCAAGCATAGAAAAAAAAATGTTCCCACCTTGTACATTGTGGTCTAGTTTTTTTCTTCTCAGCCCTGATGATACAGTACTATACTAAGCTTTTCAGCCTTCACTGTACAGAAATGAATGGACATACTGCACTGTCCTCATGCCAGCTCAGGCTGGTCGCCAACGCCCTGTGGCATATTACTCGGCATGCCTTCACCCTGTTGCTTGTGGTGCGCCCTCTTGTGATAGAAACAGTAGCAGCAGCTGCACATAAGTTCTGAGATAGGTTTCAGTATTAGGCTCCATGATGTCCTGGTGATATTGGCAGAAGTTCAGCTCAAACTTTGGTCCACAGCACGTCACTTTCGCCTACAGGGCACTCTGCTCATGCCACTCAACGTGTCAGCATTGAAACACCCTCAACCCTACTACCCTGCTGCATTTGGAAGAAGCATGCTCAAGAAAACATGGCTAGGATCTACACGGACGCACGCTATGGCTTTGGCATTGCTCATGACTATGGAACCATCTGGAGAGTGGGTTGTTCTTGACAGCAAATGAAAAAACTATTAAAAACAGTAAAAGGTGTACATGCACTGATGGAAGCCCTCTTGATGCCCGAGAGAGTGGCCTTAAATAATAACAAAAGGCCACTCCAAGCATGGCAGAAATGGGCAACTGTAAATCAACGGTCTGATCAAGCTGCAAAGGCAGCCACACAGAAGCCCAGACTTGATCCTACAGGGGTTCGGGCGGTACAGATACCCCCTCAGATGTCACTCTTGGTGGATTATGACCTGTTGATACAGTTACAAAAGAAGGCAACTAAGGGGGAGAAAGGAACACTGGGAACCAGCAGGAGGGGCAGAGACACCTGGAGATACATGGATGGTATCCAACAAGCCTTGTCTCCACAGGCCCTTATTTCATCATGGCTCCAGCCTCCCATGGGAATACATACCTGTCACAAACATCTATGACAGATGTGGCCGCAAGTCACTGGTCTGCACCAGGATTTAGCGTCACGGCAGCTAAACACACAGGGCTGCCTGATTTGTGCACAGAGCGTGGGGAGGTCTGTATAGGCTCCCATGCAGTGCACCCCCCTGTCCGGACTACCCATTTCAGCGTCTTCAAGTAGACTTCTTCCAACTGCCAAGGGTAGGCAGATGCGAGTTCGTTCTGGTCTGCCTAGACTTATTCTCCGGGTAGCCAGTCTGGCATACCCGCTCACAAACGCCACCACCAAAACCTGATCTGAGGTGATAAAAAGTAATGAAAGTGTTCAGGGTAGAACAGGTCTTTCCTGCTCCGTACCATCCACACAGCAGTGGTAGAGCAGAGAGCTTAAATGGTACCTTAGAAACCACGATCCAGAAGGCCATGGCAGAGCTCAATAGACCATGGACCAAGTGCTTCCCTCTGGTACTCTACTCCGTAAGGTACACACCGGACAGAATAGGCCTCAGCCCATATGAGGTACTTTTTGGGTCGGCCCCAAGGTTAGGATTGTATTTACTGTGATAAGTCCAGATGCAGCCTGGTAGCCTGACAAACTGTGTTATTGGTCTCACAAAAGACCTAACTATTGTATATTCTCGAGTGTTTGCTTCCCTTCCAGATCCAGAGACTGACACGGAGACCCATGACCTGCTCCTCGGAGACTGGGTCTATGTGAAGATATAACTAGTGTATATTCTCCAGTGCTTCCCTTCCAGATCCAGAGACTGACACGGAGACCCATGACCTGCTCCCCGGAGATTGGGTCTATGTGAAGATATAACTAGTGTATATTCTCCAGTGCTTCCCTTCCAGATCCAGAGACTGACATGGAGATCCATGACCTGCTCCCCGGAGATATGTGAAGAGATAACTAGTGTATATTCTCCAGTGCTTCCCTTCCAGATCCTGGCAGCGTAGAAGGAATGCATTCTGTGAAACGAGGCGGTTGGGTCGTTACCAAAAGACATGCCCGTAAAGCTCTAGAACCCAGACGACGTTCCATAACAAGTGTTCCGGACCACCGCTAGAGATGTTCAGCTGGAAGGACAAATCCAATTGGATACAAGCGTCTCGTTGTAAGAGAGTCTTCCCACCATGATGAACATAAGCTTTCTCTTAGGTTGTTCAATCCGTTATCTCTCTCACAGCTATGGTTCTAGAACTAAGGCTCTGAAGGGTCTAACTGGCTTCTCTAAAGAACTAGCTGCAAAGTCTGGCATCTCCGCCCCCTTTGGTAATTGGTGGACTGATACTTTCGGCAGATGGAGCCACCGGATTTCATCTTTTGCTATAACCTTAGTGACTATTCTTACTGACATTGCTATTATTGGCTGCTGCATTACTTTGTGCTTTCAGGGATTTATCTGAGACTCTTGACAAAGCTGTCCCTGTTATGTATGGTGCTTTGCCTACTGACAATGAAGCTAAATCTGATTTTGGTCACCCCTCTCTTCATGCAGTGCCCTCCTATGAAACTTTTTCTTGTGAGCCGAGGGGTGCATCAGTCAGTGGATCTGAAGAAGTCACGTAGGAAGCTGGCTTATGTCACTAGGGCATTGGTAAGTACCTGGCTGGCTGTTCTCCTAGCTGCTCCAAGAAACAAAAGGAGGGACTGTAAGAGTAATTATATATATATATATATATATATATATATATATATATATATATATATATCTTGTCATATGTTTCTCATATCAGTCTAGGCAAGCATATATATATATATATATATATATACACACACACACATACACGTATATATATACACACACACATTCTAGTACATCTATCTTCCTAGTAAATAGCTAGCAGTAAGATGCTCCATTAGCGCACATTGGCGTGTTGGATTCTTGGGTGGTATCTCCCAGGACTTAGCACTGCTCTCCAGATGTGTTTCTCAGGAGAAAGTCCTAGGATGCCCACAGCTCATGGGGGGGGGGGGGGGGGGGGGCTGCTCCTCACCTCCTCCCTTGGATTTCTTGGTCCAGGCAGGAATATTGATAAAGTCTATTCTCGTTGTGTTTCTTAGGAATCACATGTTCATTAGCAACATATAACCTAAGGCATTAATATATGTTAATCAGTAGTCATTACATCCTAAGCCAATCATGAGTTGTCATGACGTTGGGGGCGTGTATTTGTGTTACTGCATCATTTCCACTATATCTGTATCGTGATGCTGATAATACACCAGAAGTGTATGCTGGTTGGCCAACATGGTGTCAGACTCCGTGACTCTGCATGCATGCTACTTCTTATCATAATTCATTTGGGGCAGCACAGTTAAGTCTAGAGGAAAACCATTGATTTTTCCTGAAACAACATTCCTCCACACTCCCAGCAGTCACCTCTTCTGTCATCAGCCAGAGCCCCCCTGTATAATGTCCCCACACATTCCCCGCAGTCACCTCTCCTGTCATCAGCCAGAGCCCCCCGGTATAATGTCCCCCCACAGTCCCCGCAGTCACCTCTCCTGTCAGCAGCTCCGTCATCTTGTTGGTGAGGTCTAGGACCTTTTGGATCAGGGAGTGAGGGGGAGGAGCTGTGATGGGGCTCCACCCTCCTGACTCCTGGAGATGGATGATGGGAGTCACAGACGCTGTCTTCACTACTGTGTACTCCTGTGGATGATGAGACACTGATCACTACATGGAGGCCAAGAATCCTTCAGTCATTACCTGCTTTACTAGCAGAGAGGAGAGATATCATGTGGAGCTCTCACCTCTCCGGTTATCAGGTCGATCATGTCTAGGGTGAGGTCTAATATCCCTGCAGCCATGTTCCTTCTATCCTTGTCCATCCCTGGTGGGTCATCGATGAGAAGAAGCATCATCTATCAACAACAACAAGATGGACTAGAGCGTCTACTGCAGGCGGCCGGAGGAGTCTAGTAGAAAGCTGCATACATCAACCTATAGAGGATTTGTAGAATCTCAGGGTCATCTACCTGCTGGTTCTCCGGGACATCTTCCTCCGGACGGTCCTGGGAACACAGACGGCTGGGACATCCCTCTGTTGGGGATCTACTACTGGATCCATCTATAGATAATAACCAGAGACTGAATACATTGCATATGTGATGATGGGTGAGTCTAGGTGACTCTCATCACCGCTCTCCTCTATAATCAGGAAGGTCTCCTCTTACCCAGAGATGTACGAGGCTGGTGGTCCTCCATCATGATGTCCTTGTACAGATCCAGATGTCCCTCTAAATACTCCCACTCCTCCATGGAGAAATAGACAGCCACATCTTGACACCTTACAGGCACCTGACAACACAATATCCAGTCATCAGCCAGAGCCCCCCGGTATAATGTCCCCCCACAGTCCCCGCAGTCACCTCTCCTGTCAGAAGCTCCGTCATCTTGTTGGTGAGGTCTAGGACCTTCTGGATCAGGGATTGAGGGGGAGGAGCTGTGATGGGGCTCCACCCTCCAGACTCCTGGAGATGGATGATAGGAGTCACAGCCGCTGTCTTCACTACTGTGTACTCCTGTGGATGATGAGACACTGATCACTACATGGAGGCCAAGAATCCTTCAGTCATTACCTGCTTTACTAGCAGAGAGGAGTGATGTCATGTGGAGCGCTCACCTCTCCGGTTATCAGGTGGATCATGTTTAGGGTGAGGTCTAATATCCCTGCAGCCATGTTCCTTCTGTCCTTGTCCATCCCTGGTGGGTTATCTAGTAAGACCATCCTTCCTCACAGGAGACCTCAGCTGTGAGAGTCCAGCCCCTCCGGCACCTGGGAGAGAACGAGGAGGACTGGATGTAAAACCAAATTTGGAAGGACATCTTCCCTGAAGTCTAGTCACTAACTGGGGATTCTAGAGGACTACTGATAGCGTGTAACGGAGAGGATATATGTATTTATGGGCCAATAGACAATGCTGGCTTTATACCTGAAGTCTAGTCACTAACTGGGGATTGAAGAGGACTACTGATAGCGTGTAACGGAGAGGATATATGTATATATGGGCCAATAGACAACGCTGGCTTTATCCCTGACGTCTAGTCACTAACTGGGGATTCTAGAGGACTACTGATAATCACTAAGCTTAAACATGAGCCAATGACTGAAGGACTAAGGAGAATTGCACGCTTCTCATTGGTCGCTCAGTTTTGACCAGCATAAAAATCATCACTGGCTCGGGCATTTATCGTGCTATTTAACCCTTTAAGGACACAGACCCTTTTCCCCCCCCATTTTCAATTTTTCCTCCCTCCTTTCAAAAATTCTGGACTGTTATTTACTCATCTATGTAGATATCTGGGAGCTGTTGTGGTTTTTTTGCGGGACGACTTGTATTTTTCAGTGGTACCATTTAGTGTACTCAAAAACTATTAAAAAAAAGTTCTGAGTGCAGTGAAATGGTCACTGGTCGGGGGAGGGGCTCTTGTTTTTATGGTGTACAAACTGTAACAAAAATGCTATCTTTATTCTGTGGGTCGGTACGATTACTGCCATACCAAACTTATGTAGTCTATTTGGGGGTTTTTAAAGATATTTAATTTTTTTGAATTATTTTTCTGCCACCATCGCCTTTTTATTTTTCCGTCGACATACTTGTGTGAGGGATCATTTTTTGCGGCACATCCTGCAGTTTCTATCAGTTCGTTTTGGAGTAAATATGACCTATTGCTCATTTTTTATTCCATTTTTTCTTGGAGACAGGGGTGATCAAGAATGTACAATTGTGGCGTTATTTTTTTCTGACAATGGTCACCGTGCGGTAAATCCTGACAGATCCCACTTATACGGACGCAGCAATGCCAAATGGTCTTTTTGTTTTATTATTTAGATTCTTTTATTATAAATATGGCAAAAAGTTGTTTTTTTTTAACTTTTATTACCTTTCTTTTTAAAACTATTTTTTACATCTCTTTAGTCCCCTGAGGGGACCAGAACCTGCAGTGGTTTGATTGCTTCTGCAGTTGACGTAATGCCATAGCATTATATTATACGGCACCACAGGCATGGCTCGATAAGCAATCTACAATGGCAGCCCTGGGACTGTCAAAAAGGACTGTGACATTTAAAGGATTAGAAGCTCCAATTAGCAGTGCTGCGGGCGGGGATGGTCCCTAAGAAATAGCCAGCACCTGCATCATATGGAGTGGAATCGCCTCCATACATACCCTGAACCTGCAGGACATAACTGTACGACCTGTAGCATTAATGGGTTAAACACTCATCGTCCATAGGAATGGAAAAAGACTTTACACCAGACAACTGGCCAAAAAACATTTTGCTACTTTTCAGCAAACTTCTGCACTGGCCTAACCACTCCGAACCAACAGACTCATGGATAATTCATCATAGACTGGTAGAGTCGGAAGGGTCCTCCGGGGTCATCGGGTCCTCCAGGGTCATCGGGTCCTCTAGGGTCATCAGGTCCAACCCCCTGCTCAGTGCAGGATCACTAAATCATCCCAGACAGATGTCTGTCCGGCCTCTGAAGACTTCCATTGAAGGAGAACTCCCCACCTCCCATGGTAACCTGTTCCACTCATTGATCCCCCTCACTGTCTAATATCTAATCTGTGTCTCCTCCCTTTCAGTTTCATCCCTTCTAGTCTTTCCTTGTGCAGATGAGAATAGGGCTGATCCCTCTGCACTGTGACAGCCCTTCAGATATTTGTAGACAGCTATTAGGTCTTTGTTATAAAGAATGAGGTGCTTTGTTGGGATGGCCATAAAGTTAAGGCAGTGACAAGTGGATGTTACTGACCCGCCTGCCGGGGAGGTGTGACACCCTGGATGGTTCCCACAGACTCCCTGGCTCCAAGGCCTTTATTAGTGGACAATCTCTTAATAAGGGTTATTAGTCGTGTGACGGCCCCGGCCCGATCTGAATTATATTTTTGGAATCGGGTGGGCCAGCTGAATGAAGCGCATCTACACATGTTGCGCAATGGGCCCCGTATCACGCCCCCCCCCAAAGGCATATCCATGTACCTGGGTATAATTTATGTGTCATGTTTGAGATTGCTAAAATCATGACTAGAGATATGCGGGGCAGATATTTTTGCTCGGAGGACCCCGTGTGGAGATATGGCCAAAATCGGAAATTATGACACCTACGCCTCTACCCCCACCTCACCCTGAATGACCTCAGAGAGTGCAAGGGGAGGCGTGTTCTGGGGAAACCTTTAAGAACCAGGGGCTCACAGTGACCAGGCTGTCAGACTTAGGAGATCCACTGCTGTGTAAGGCTTTCCGAGGGACTCCACCCGGATCAGCACCCTGGTGACCAGCCCACCTCAGGCCTCTGTGTTGTGTGGCCCTCATCCCCATGGTAACCCCCTTCTCTGTATATATATATATTCAGCCCTACTCGTCAGCTCATTAGTCAGGCCTTGTCCAGCCCACCTCTGGCCTCTGTGTTGTGTGGCCCTCATCCCCAATGGTAACCCCCTTCTCTGTATATATATATATATATATATTCAGCCCTGCTCGTCAGCTCATTAGTCAGGCCTTGTCCATCCCACCTCTGGCCTCTGTGTTGTGTGGCCCTCATCCCCATGGTAACCCCCTTCTCCGTATATATATATATATTCAGCCCTGCTCGTCAGCTCATTAGTCAGGCCTTGTCCAGCCCACCTCTGGCCTCTGTGTTGTGTGGCCCTCATCCCCATGGTAACCCCCTTCTCCGTATATATATATATATATATATTCAGCCCTGCTCGTCAGCTCATTAGTCAGGCCTTGTCCAGCCCACCTCAGGCCTCTGTGTTGTGTGGCCCTCATCCCCATGGTAACCCCCTTCTCCGTATATATATATATTCAGCACTGCTCGTCAGCTCATTAGTCAGGCCTTGTCCATCCTAACACGAGGCATGACGTTCACATTGTGTCCATATCTCATAGTCCGGGTCCAGGTTACCGGTCAGGTACAAGCTGGTGGTGGCAGCGTGTGGGGATGGTAGAGTGCTGGACATGTTAGACCGACCGGGGGGATTGGAGCTTTCATTCTGCATGCGTGCAGGAGCCTGGGAAAGCTGGGTACAGGTCCATCTGTATTCTAAGGACTCTGCGCTTACAATACCGCCAGAGTGATCAGGCTCCGCTGTGACAACTGGTAGCAGCCAGAGCGCTCAAAGTAGTCAATCCGTGGCGAGGCGGGATCGGTCGGGGCTCTGCTGTGACAACTGGTAGCACCGGAAGTCGTCAATTCTTGAGAAATCACTGACTGAACCGGGATCGGTCAGAGTCCCCCCTCTCTCTCTCCGACAAGTATTCTGTTAGTCGCCGCCCACTGTACAAGCTTTTCTATATCTTTCTGAATACTCTCTTCCCTAGTGTTGGCTATCCCTCCCAGCTTTGTGTCGTCGGCACATTTGCTCAGTTTCCCACAATTCCCTCCTCCAGATCATTTATAACAATGTTGGCCAACACTGGGCCCAGGACAGAGCCTTGTGGTCCCCACTTGATACATTCTCCCACTTGGATGTGCAGCCATGTATGACCAGTGTGACCGTGGCCCGTGGGCCGTGCCGCCATGGGAGTTCCCCGGGTCAGGATTACCCGCCCGCTTCTTCACTTCAATAAAAAGACAATGCTTAAATCAAATTCTACAAACAGCTTCCTGCCCGGATGAGCCTGCTGTGCGCGGGGCCACGGTGACATCACATCCGCCACGGTGACATCACATCCGCCACGTTAGTTATGTGACATCACATCCACCACGGTGACATCACATCCACCACGTTAGTTATGTGACATCACATCCACCACGGTGACATCACATCCGCCACGGTGACATCACATCCACCACGGTGACATCACATCCGCCACGGTGACATCACATCCACCACGGTGACATCACATCCACCACGTTAGTTATGTGACATCACATCCACCACGGTGACATCACATCCGCCACGGTGACATCACATCCGCCACGGTGACATCACATCCACCACGGTGACATCACATCCACCACGTTAGTTATGTGACATCACCTGCAATTATCCAGCTCACCATCAGATAGTAGTAGTATGCTGATGGGGGCGGTACGCCTAAGGGATCAGGCTGAGGGGGGGGGGGGGGCGGTACACCTCGGGGATCGGGCTGACGGGGGGGCCATACGCCACGGGGATCGGGCTGACGGGGGCGGTACGCCGCGGGGTTCAGGCTGTTGGCGCCGGTACGCTGCAGAGATCAGACTGATGTGGGGAGGTATGCTGCAGGGATTGGACTGCCGTGGGGCGGTACGCAACAGGGATCGGGCTGATGGGGGCGGTACGTCGCGGGGATCGGGCTGATGGGGGCGGTACGTCGCGGGGATCGGGCTGATGGGGGCGGTACGTCGCGGGGACCGGGATTACGGTACGCCGCAGGGGCTTCCTGACGCGGAGCAGTATGCCATGGGGATCGGGCTGATGGGGGGCAGTACGGCGCGGGGATCGGGCTGATGGGGGGCGGTACGGCGCGGGGATCGGGCTGATGGGGGGCGGTACGGCACGAGGACAGGGCTGACGGGGGGGCAGTACGGCACGGGGATTGGGCTGACGGGGGGCGGTACGCTGCGGGGATCGGGCTGACGGGGGGCGGTACGCCACGGGGATCGGGCTGATGGGGGGCAGTACGGCGCGGGGATCGGGCTGATGGGGGGCGGTACGCTGCGGGGATCGGGCTGATGGGGGGCAGTACGGCGCGGGGATCGGGCTGATGGGGGGCGGTACGGCACGAGGACAGGGCTGACGGGGGGGGCAGTACGGCGCGGGGATTGGGCTGACAGGGGGCGGTACGCTGCGGGGATCGGGCTGATGGGGGGCGGTACGGCGCAGGGATCGGGCTGATGGGGGGCGGTACGGCACGAGGACAGGGCTGACGGGGGGGCAGTACGGCGCGGGGAGTGGGCTGACGGGGGGCGGTACACTGCGGGGATCGGGCTGATGGGGGCGGTACGGCGCGGGGATTGGGCTGACGGGGGGCGGTACGGCGCAGGGATCGGGCTGATGGGGGGCGGTACGGCACGAGGACAGGGCTGACGGGGGGGCAGTACGGCGCGGGGAGTGGGCTGACGGGGGGCGGTACGCTGCGGGGATCGGGCTGATGGGGGCGGT